>NW_004797624.1:375563-378518 GCF_000002075.1 Aplysia californica | reverse complement strand
GGTTTGGCCATAAAGGTCAAACGATGGTGCATTTTGCCGAGTTAAACGTCCGTTCACCCTGGATAATTGCTTGTGTGCATGAACACATAAAGTCTGTGTGTGCATTGTGCTTAACTGCTCTCAACAAAATCTTCACCTGAGGTCGATGCTGACGTTGGGGTCTTTACAGCTGTGGACATTGATTTTCACACTAATTGCCTGCAGCATTAGTATAGTGTCGTGGGAGCCAGGACAGGGTTTCCCTGTGCCAAAAAGGGGGATGTAAATTGGGTACACCATTATTTCTCTCTCTCTCTCTCTCTCTCTCTCTCTCTCTCTCTATATATATAATAATGCAGACAGACAGCCAAGCAGACTGCCAGGCAAGTGACAGATGATAGGCGTATATGCCATCATGTTTTCTAACGATTGCCCCAGAAAGTCAAATAAAGAAAAAGGTTATAACGTTACCACATGTAGGAAAGTATGTCAAGCGAAATAGTGAAATTCAAGATCAATAGGAGACCCAAATAGTCGACCAAGAGACCAGTCAGACGGTTATTCAACACTTTCATCAACGTATTTGAGCTATTTGGAGATTGTGTAAATAAGTGTCAACAGCTGGAGAATATAATTTAGATAACCACCACATTCCTTCAGTTTGTCTGTCAATAACAAGGTCAAATAAATTTGTTATTTAAATGTACAAAAGCACATTATGGTTGATTGATAAGGATTTTCAAAGTTCTGAGTTCCACTATTATTGCGCCGTTATTTTTAACTTGAGTGTTTATTTTCGTAAGACTGAAAAAATGCAATGTCCTCGTGGTAAAACTAAAATTGCTTTAAGTTTTTTTAATTGCCACAAAGACGATCGTGGGTCCTCTGATTTTTAAACATCCTGTTAATATGACCGAAATGGTAAGGGGACAAGCCAGTTTACATCAGTTATAAATATTATTTCTATCACAGCTGTCAGTGACACTATGAGGTCTCTATGCAAACTCAACTTGACTGCAAACACATCTCTTTTTACTTCCCAAAATCTTTTGATTTTCTATAGACTTGAAATGTTAAAAAGTAATTTCTTAGACCGGGCACTATCATGGCCATCGTTCTTTGCACTTGATAAAACAATGTATAAACTTTGCTGCGCTGGTACGCATATCAAAGGAGGACAAAAGAACTCTCCCTCTATAGTCCAATTTGCGTTGCAACTTTCCATCCCTGCTCTTTGCATGGTTCCAAATAGTATTAATTGGTGCACTCCATGGTGAACCGGAACTACGCCAGAGACCGAGACAGTCGTGGATAATAACAATACAATGTACAAGTCTATGGATTTTTCATAGTAGAGAGAGAGAGGGAGAGAGAGAGAGAGAGAGAGAGAGAGAGAGAGAGAGAGAGAGAGAGAGAGGGAGATCTATTAAATTTATATATTTATACTCTTTTTTATAAGTGAGTGGGATTGTACGTGAGTGACGTTTCTTTTTGACACTATTTCGCGGGACATACTTTTCCTACATGTGGTAACGTTATAACCTTTTTCTTTATTAGACTTTCTAGGGCAACGTTAGAAACTTCCTGTGAGACAGGACGCCACGTCCCAAAGAAAAGTATATTTCTCATTTTGGCTCAGTTCACGATATCGCACTCGGATACTTTGTTCACGATAATCATGTCACTAAACGCGGTTTTTGACCAGCTGACTCAACGCTGTATTTCCACTGGAAGAGTTCTTTAAAAGATAGATCTAGTTCTACCAAGGGAATTAATTTTTGATGTCCTATTTGCCTTCAGGGAACTACACGACTATAAATAAGCCCTGTTAAGAAGATAAGTTAGCAAAAAGAATCTTTCTTTTGGAACAGAACAAATAGTGCAGCTAACAATATTTCTTACTATACACCGTGTATTTAGAAAATAAGGTGCCTTTTTTAGAAGGGCGTTTGAATCCCTATGTATTGGTTTTAGACATTTTGAAATTCAAAATAAACTTCACTAATTTTTATTTGTGCATGCGATAAGGTTTCTAAAATTGATCTCCAAACGCACGTCTTTCCGGCACGAAGAGCATTTTTTTCTGCACTTTTAGCGGCAACCAAAAAAACACAGTCCTATTTTAAAATTTTAAATTGAAACAGTCACTAAATAAACATGGTATTATAATATCTATAATCATTTGCATTGCCCTATGCTCTAGAACTTTCTGTTTCAGATTATACTGCGCAACCTTTGCTAGCATCGTTCTTATTCCCTATTTCTATGATTTTAATACTAGTATTAAGTCCCCGTAACAGTATTTCCTCGTATATCCCCTTCTCTGTCTTTTTCTCCCACTCTGTCTCTGTTTCCCCCCCCCCTCCTCTGTCTCACTCACTCACTCATTCTTTTTCTCTCTTTTTCTTAATTTTAGAGCCATCCGTAATATTATATTTCCTATTAAAACAACTGGTCAAGCTCCCATGTATCATAAACCTACCCGATGTGGTCGATGCTATAAAAGTCAGTCTACATGACCAGAATACTTCTAGTAGGGATAATGATTTCCTACGTTATTCCACAGACATCTAAAACGTATCAATATCCTTGGTTTCCTACTTTAAGAGCTATGATCTATAAAGAAAGCAGTTATCTCAGTGCCAAAAAAGCAGTTTGTAAAACTAGAAGAACCATGCAGTTACAAGATGAACCAAGAATTAATTGGTAGCCAAAAGCAATGTGAGTCTTAGTTGGTATATATTCATTTTTTAGTTCGCAACAGTCTATTTTAGATAAACTCCAGGACGGCTCATTTGAAAAAGATCACCCCTTCCAGCAAAAGACGAAGATGAGTTTTTACTTAATGGTTTCCTTTCTCCGTATCTCAATGTCTATCCCTTCCGTCCTTTCTAATGAGGTTTCTTTTTCTGTCACTCAAACTCTGTCACTGTCTCTGTCTCTATCTAAGCGTCTGTCTCTTTCCCCCCCCCCCCT
>NW_004797624.1:373650-375463 GCF_000002075.1 Aplysia californica | reverse complement strand
CCCCCCCCCCCCTCTCTCTCTCTCTCTCTCTCTCTCTCTCTCCCTCTCTCTTTCTCTCCCTCTCTCTCTGTTTATATATCCATAACAATAATATAGTACCAAACGTCATTAAAAATGCAATACTATTTCTAAAGGGATGTAACAACGGAAAGCCAAAAGCGCTCCGATCGCCAGGGTCTCATGAGCCATAGCTTTGTAGCTTTTAGTTTATACACCATGCATGATTCTTGTTATTTCCTCGAGTACTTTTCATCCCAGCACAGCTAATTGTGGAGGTGACAAACAACCACATTTGCAGGGAGTGGGAAAAACTGTAACGATTTCGTAAATTTTTAAAGGAGAACACAGTCAGTGAACGGAAACCTCACTTGTTTACAATGGTGTCTCAGAAGACGGACTTTCCCAAGATTAGAACTCTGCGTGGACGAAACAAAAGCATTTTGGAGAAATCGGGGAAATCAGTTTGCGTGATTTTTTTAAAGTTAGATCCTTGCCACGTAGATCCCGTGGACGCCTGCAAAGTTTCAAAGGTGTGGGTTATGTAATAAGGGAGGAGTTTGTGCACAAAGCCTCTCAAGTCCACTTTTATATAATATATAGATGCTTATTTGAAAAACGAACATTTTCAACATTTTGAATTTTAAATTTTAATTTCAATAGAAAGCAAACCAACAAGTGTGGTGTACTGGTTAGTCCTGCGAGTAAAAGGTGAAATTTCAACCTACACAGGGTAGGTATTTTATAATAAAATTATACATGACAACTTCTGCTGAGATGTGCCCCATAAGAAAGCACAGGCTGATCCTGATGTGCAGGTTTGTTTTGTTTTGTTAAGTGTTTTATGGCGCTCGCAACTGCATAAAGGTCATATGAGCGCGCGGGACACACCTAACATTTTCTGTTGGTAGGAAATTTTGAATTTTGCCCGGGTGGCGGCCAAAGCCTGCTCTTATCAAGGGATCTGTAACGTGCGCAACTTGCACACAGGCCCTCCGAGACTTTTCGCCCTTGTCCGAGAAGGCTAGGTGTAAATCTTTCCTACCAGAAGATCAGGGGTGTGGCTGAAAGACAGCAGTGAGAAGGAGCCAAGGAGTAACAGTAGAAAGGCTGCAGAAAGAGTCAGGAGCCCAGAGAAGGGGACAAAGGAGGTGAGGGGGTGGGGGCAGAAAGAGGAGACGAACGCAGACGACAGAACATTGCTGGGAGAGCAGAAAAGGAGGTGAAAGGGGACATTATTTTAGAGAAGAACATTTTTCGGCCGCTACCCGGATTCGAACTCGGGACCTGTGAATGAGAGGCCAACACCTTAACCTCTAGGCCACGAGAGCCCCTGTTGTTCAGGTTTCAAACAGCCCACTACCCAAATCATGTAAAATATGTTGGTGGGGACATATAATAAAATGCTTCTTCAATAAGCAAAAACGAGACATCGAAACTGCCTTCACATTGTTCTCCTTTTCATCTGGAGGATCTCAAACACTCAATGTTGTGCTCAGAGTTGTGTTAATTAATAGGAATGTATGAGTCATTGCGGTGAAATCAGGTGCTCATCAAAATATTGACACCAAAGAAACAGATTGTGTCTACCTACTTACATACTTACTTACCTATTTACTTTCATATTAATTACTTATCTACTTTCTTACCAACTTGTTTGCTGGTTTGCTTACTTGTTCGCTTGCGTGATTGTTCTCTTAATTACATACTTACTTACTTTTTTACTTACTTACTTACTTACCTACGTACCTACGTATCTATTTACTTACTTACTTACTTACTTACTTACTTACTTACTTACTTACTTACTTACTTA
>NW_004797624.1:368028-369664 GCF_000002075.1 Aplysia californica | reverse complement strand
ATCTATCTATCTATCTATCTATCTATCTATTTATCTATCTATCTATCTATCTATCTATCTGTCTATCTATCTAGATCTAGCTATCTATCCATCTATTCCAACCTCTAAAGTTAAATTGGTGTTTGGATCATTCTAGTGAGGGAATTGATGTTGTCACGAAATTTCACTGTTAATTTAGATAGCACACACAAATCTGAAATATTATCACAATAGAAAACAAAAGATTTCAATGTAGAGACAAGAACTTCAAAGACTTTATCGTAGACAAGAACAAGTTTAAACGTACAATTTGGGCCGTTACATTATTTCCGTATCCTTGCAAGCGCTTTTAGTGTCTCGAATTCTGCGACAGTTCGCGAGTTTGGCCTATCAAAATGCAAAATAGTTTTGTTTATGTTTTACTCTTTGTATCCCTGAGTTGTGGTTTTGACCTCCGTAGTGCGATGAACTTGTGCCCTAGAGAAGAACTCAGCTCGTTCTTACCAGAAGGGATGACGTACGTATTGCTCTACTTCTGCGAGACTAAATCATTAACGTAATTTTCAGGGAAATACGGTACAGACATTATTTTCCTATCACAGAAATTCGCAGGTAAGGGGAGGGTGTTTCTCACAGATTCTACTGCTTTTATTTCTCTGCAATGTTTTTTTGTTGTTATTGTTGTACTTTTTTCTCTATACTAAATAATCCTTTGCAGTGACAGCAAAACGTTCTAGGCCTCTATGTCGAGTCAAGCGTTCTGGAAGCTGTATGTGTCGCTTCTTATTTATTCTGACTAATTTGCGGTTTATGTGGGGTTCTTTCAGTACTTCATTGATTGATTTCTTTTCTGTCTATGACATTCTCAAACGTCGGTTGCTTCTATGTATTTTATGTTCACTGTCTGCGGTGATCTTCTAGCATTCACTGCTGCTGTATAGAAAGGTTGGTCTCCCGCAGCCTTTTGGAACCTTTATTTAGTACTTGTTTAATTGTTTTTCTATTGCAAATGATTTAACTCACTTTCAAGCAGCTGTCTTCAGCTGTTGGAATTGTTTTAGCCTTATTTCCGAGGAACATTTTTAAAAAAACTCATGACCTGTTAGTTTCTTTCACCTTGGCATGTCATTGTGAGAGTACAGCTAGGGTTTACTGCAATAAAGAATATTATTATCATGCTGTCAACTTTCATTTTGTTCTCTATAAACAATAACCTTTCACGGCATTCACCTTCCGTTATAATAGTAACTAAAATCAATGGAAGGTCCACAGTTATTACAGTGTCATCAACGTCTCGTGTTACTTATTTCTTCTCCATTCACATAGAGACCTGCACGATCTTCTATGTAGATCTACTGACCACTAGTGAAGAGACGAAATTAAAATGGTATGGGCATGTCACAAGATCCACAGGACTGGCCAGAACAATCCTACAAGGAAATAGAAAGAGAGGAAGACAGAGAAGGAGATGGGACGACAACATTACAGAGTGGACAGGAAAGACGATGTGGGACAATCTGAAGAAAGGAGAGGACAAGGAAATAAATGGCCAGAGCTGGTTTTCAGATGCAGTGGTGCCCCCACGGTTGTCCCAACCACGGGATAGAAGAAGAAGAAGAAGAAGAAGAAGAAGAAGAAGAAGAAGAAGAAGAAGAAG
>NW_004797624.1:353397-366058 GCF_000002075.1 Aplysia californica | reverse complement strand
TCTCTCTCTCTCTCTTTCACTCTCTCTCTCTCTCTCTCTCTCTCTCTCTCTTCTTGCTCTCCCCCCCTCTCTCCACTCTCTCTTCAGTACATTTTCAAATGCATGCATTCCCAAAAAAAACTTGCACACCCACCCAATACATAGATGACAACAAACAGCCGCTTGTACCAAAAAGGATGAATGGAAAAAATAATAATGTATGAAAAAAACCCACAATACTTAAACGTGATGACGTCTGCAGTAAAATATGGGGACCTTTTCAAGGTCACCCCATTGTGTAACTTACGCTTTGTTACGCTTAGTTTACTTCAGTAAATGTTTTCAGGCACTTGTAGCACAATTAGGTCGTATAAACGTCGAAGATTAGAGGAGTTTCTTCAGAGCAGCATACGAATATAAGAAGGTGGAGAAGTAAGGACGATAGAGGGCAGATAATAAAGAAGGAGTAAACCACACCAGAGCACCTTCCAATCACCCACTGTTGCATTTAACCTATCAGAACCTATCATAAATCACAGCAACGCACTTTTATCGTGTTATAACGTTTTTCTAAATCATAATTTTATAAAAAATCCTGTGCATGTCAAAACATTGATGCTCCCTTAAAATAAATAAATGTATTTCTTAAGTTTTGTATTTGCTCAGAGGAAAACAGTTTTAACTTAATTATGCTGACTCTGAGGTAGACATGAACATGTATTTGTACATGTTTATTATCTCCATAGACACAACTGAATTAATTTTTTTTGGAGGCAGGCTTCTTCGATCCTGCCTGCCATGGCCAACCTGTCTCAGAAGACAGACGAAGATATTCTGCCAGTCTTTTTCGATCAACTACACGCCAAGTCTTTTTAAAATGTCACATTGCAACTTCAAATGGCAACCTGAGACTTCAAATGTCACAACGCAGCTTCAAGTGCCACGAAGTAATGTCACAAATAAAAAGAGAACGTGTAAATGTGAACATATAAACTTTAAATCTAAAAAATCACAACTCAAGTGCTATATAGCAATTCAAATTATGTAACACCACTCGTACATAAAAGGGGAGGGGATGAGAGACAAAATGGAGGGAGGCCGACAGGTTGTAGTAAGCAAAAGTTATGCTCTCTAAAAATGTATTAAAAAATAATACACAATATACACGTGAGGAAAACGCAGGCAAATAGGTCTGCCTGTCCCAGAAAGCTGCTCCCATCTTAGCATGAGTTCATCGTGCAAGCTCCACGAAATGGCCAACTCTTGTATGCAATTCTTAAAGACTTTGTCTTTTCAACTAATGTTTTCAATATTGGACTGCCATTGTTGTAATTTGCAATGGACTAGATCTAAAAATCTACATTAAATTAACATTTTTCTTTCAAGGTAAATTTAACCATTGTGTCCCTGTGAAAGAAGCTTTTATAGACCGACACGAATTTAGAGCATATTTGAAGTCACAATGTAATAATTGAACTTTCAAACGATGTCACATTAGCTATGGAAAAGTGTATGCATATTACGTCATGATGAAAAACTGCTTATTGTACACTTAAAGTTACATCTGATAAGGCTAGTTGTGTATTTAATCGAACAATACTGTATACAAATCTCCCGACAGGGATAACGAAATGACATCTTGTGTGTACTACAGCGTAGCACCTAAACGGCACTCCGCAGACGCCTTCACTTTCTAGCATCCTATCTCTATGCGACTCCATGTTTTGAATACTGGTAACATTATATTCAATGCTGTGGGGCCAAAATTGAGGCTCTTCTCGTATGTTAAAAGATGTGATTCCGTTAAAGTAGAAGATAATAATAAGTGTCCAATTCTTGTTTTGAAAAGTAGTTTTATTGGGTATGTTATTATGCTTTCTTGGACACTGTGCCCCTCTCATCGTTGGTTGTCCCTTGCAAGCAAACTGCTTTCTTAGCTTACAAGAATGGTTTATTTATGTAAGTGTCTTTCGCCTTTGTCGACTCTGTATAGATCATAATAGGTTACGGGCTGCGTTGATCCTGCTTTTCAGGACCAACCCAGGCTGAGAGGGATACAATACCCCAGCAGAATGATGATGGAGGTAGTCGAGGAAACGTCACTATATTGATTAATTTGATAAGGATCTGTTCTCAAGGTGGGGGTTATCTTATATTACTGATGTCCGTATTTTTTTGCACTCTCTAACCTATGTATTTGGAATCCATCAGGATAGGGAAAGTAGCAACAGCTTTTGGAAGGCTGACAAAGCGAGATGGGAAAACAAAAGATTAACCACCAAAACAAAGATCAAGATTTTACGAAGCCTGTGTCCTCAGCGCAATCCTTTATGGATCTGAAACAGAGACATTGGACAGCAGGTAAGAAAAGCACCTCGACATTTTCCATCACAGATGCTGACAAGGTTACACATGTTGAAGTGTTGGCCCGGGCAAACCTCTAGAGCATGACAACTATCCTGTGTTTAAGAAAAATTGAGATGGCCGGGCCATGTCAAGAGAATGGACGACTACAGGATTCCAGGGCTACTTCTCTATGGAGAACTTGTCTAGAGAAAGAGACCAAGAGGACGGTTAAAATTGAGGTACAAAGACACCTACAAATACAGCTTATCTAAGTTTGGAGAATGTGTCAGTATCTGGGAAGAAATAGCTGAGGACAGGAAAACATGAAGACAAATGATAAAGGAAAGAAATATTATGATGGAGAGTAGCCTAAGAAACAACCAGGCTGAGAAGCGCCAACGACGAAAGGAAAACAGCGGAATTACAAAGCTTCAATCCGCGTCCCTGACGACAAGCAAGCTACACAATCTGCGCTTCAAACATAGGAAGAATTAGCAATAAAAAAAGATGGATATTACATGCCAGGTCTGTGAAGGATACACGGTTCCAACTGGTAGACGAAAACACTCGATTAAAAACTCACCCCCGCACAGTAATGAAACCCATACCTTCTGTGTACGATATCTACACCAGAGACCCAGGTTATTTTCAGATTGACTTCTGCGTCTTTACCAAAATGTATCCCCCTTCCCCCCCCCCCCCAATTCGAAAAACAACTTTAAAAAAAATTAAGTCAGACCCGAAGCCTCTAACATTTCCCCTCAACATGTTTGGTTCTGTTAATCTATCTGGCAACCTGGGGAGGCTAGTATATGTTAAGTACATAAAGACAATCGGCAAGTAGAAGTTCATAGTTCACAGCATGGTCTTTGACTAGCGCTACTTATTTTGGCACCATTAATTTTCCATATAGATCAATTAACAATTGTCTAACCCACAAGCGGGAGCAAAGGCATCTACAACAACAACAACAACAACAACAGCAGCAAAAACAAAAGGAACAACAACAGCAACAACAACAATAAGAACAACAACAACAATAAGAACAACAACAACAACAACAACAACAGCAACAACAAAAAAGAAAAAGGCTGATGACAACGGAGATGTAAACAGCCCCAGCAACAATAACAAGCAAGCACATGCAATATTTTTTCTCTATACTTCTTTCTCTTATCCATTTTAATTATTTTTCTACCTTACTGTGAAGTTCAGAGTGTAATAATTGCACATTCTGGTAAACAGAAGAGAGACATATTTTTACAGGAATCGGTTGGGACAGTTTTATAAATAGTAAAAGCAAAAGAAAAAAAACGTACACTGTACCAATCGCACAATATTATCACATTGAGCAGTGGATAAACATAAATAACATGTTCGACAAAGTCTACTACACCACAGAATTCGCACGGTTCTGAAGATTTTATGCTCATCCTATTCAGCAAGATATTTGTTGGGAATATATTGTGAAGTATTTTAAATGGAGGAGGCGAAGACGAGATTCTTGCGTGGCCACATGCTAGACTATACCTATTTTAATGTCCACTCCAAGCTTTTTCAACCAAAAGTTCTTATCACCCTTCTCAAGACAATCCGTCGTAACTCCCGATTGTTGCTACAAAGTACCTGAAGACTTTCAGCACTAATTCCTTCACTCACAACTGCAGCACACTAACTGTGCTCCTGTGAGTAATTCTGATTCAATAGCTCTATCCATGTATTTGGTAGGTCATTGATTCTCTAATAATCAAAGTCAAAGCCTTCATAGTTTCTTATTATGTGCTTCATTTCTTTATCCTGCATGCCGTAATACCATGTGGGGAGGTGATAATGCTAGAATTAATAATAATGATTTTAAAAAATAGCTCACTCAACAGCAAACTCTAGTCATTTTAAATCGACATCATTGCCGCAGATGAACTGATAGCATTCTGAAACAATCTCAGCTGCCTGGAAGGCATACAATGCAAACTGTCTTTTTATGTGTGCTTTTTACATTCTGACAGGGGTTTTTTTCTGTGTTCTCTACAACAAAATTGATGACTGTACCCTGGATCAGACTTGACTGATTATGTTATTTATGCCTTCATCGACCTTGTGTTTTCCCCTTTCATTTAACTTAAACTATAATAACAAGAAGGGGGGGGGGGGAATCAAAGTTGTTCGGTGCGGGAAATAAATTGCTCAACTACTGTTAAAAAAAAACTAGACTTAAAAGAAATAAAGCTTTTCTGGTGTATGCCAAAGCTGTTCAGTGCGAGAAATAGATTGCTGGACTGCTGCTGTATAGAAATGAGACATAAAAGGAATAGACGTTTTCTGGTCTTTTCAAAAACAAAGACGTTAGTTATTGATTTCATTGTAATTTTGTATAATAAAAGTCACGTCTTTTATCTCCTCTTCTTAAATTGTTTCTAAATTAATTAAGTTAAAAATGGGTGATTTTCTTCCATTCACAAATTCTGAAGAAAGTAATTGGAAAGCAAGGAGAGAGGAAGGAACGGGGTTGTTGGAAGGGTATGGCCTTGGCAGAGTTCTGAGCTTCAGTGCTGATGACCTTGATTGGAATCTACAATGCGGCATTTCTGAATTCAGGCTTTTTTAAAGCTATTTTTGTATTACTCAACATTTATTCATTTCTGCACGGAATGATTGCTGAAAAGGGGGAGTGGGAGCAGTCCCAGCTCTTTTAATTTATTTTATGTTGTACAAAAGGGAAGTTTAAAATATTAAGTTATTATCAAAAAGGTTTAAAATGTGCGAATGCCTAAAATTGAGATCCAGAACCACAACAGGGGAAAAGTTGTAATAACTAAATGATGATCTCTCAAACTAACGAGTTACTACGCATACCCCCTTATTTGCCACCTCCCCTCACCCCTCCCAACCTTTTTCCACCTCTTATCACTCACTCACACACACACACACACACACACACACACACACACACACGCACACACATACACAAACACACACACACACACACACTCACAAAACAAAACAAAAACTAGAAAAAACACGCCACCACTGACCATGAACTCCTGCGAAAATGAAAATGACAAACTCCACGTCAATAATATTGCTGTAACATTACATAGACTTACGAATCTATTTTAACATAATCTTTATCATGCCACAATAACTTAAGTCATGTTTTGAAGTTTTGAGAAAATTCTTTAGAAAGAAAAAAAATAGAGCGTCCAAACCAGAAACACGAGTTTGCTGTTCGTTATTTTTTGCTTTCATAAAAAACCAGGAATGATATAATAAAACATAACAAAACGATATCGAATTATGTCCCTAGACGTTTTTATTCGAATAACAACTCCTTCTGGAACCTTTAGAAACTGAATTAAGCCTTTGTGGAATGGCGCTGATGCCAATGTCATGGAATGATATAATGGATAACATTTTGTAATAATAGTAATAATGATGATGATGAAAATATATTAATAGTAAAAGTCGTCATCATCATAAGTAGAATTTGTGTTTCGCAAATACCCGCTCAACAGCAATCTCTACGCGCTTTGCAACCTGAATTATTGCCCCAGCAGACTTGATAGCATTCTGGAACAATGTTAATTTCCAGAAAACCTAATACAGTACAAGCAGCCATTTTACACTAAAATCTTTGACAAGCGTTTCAGCAGTGGAAGACCGGGTACGGATTCCGACCTGGGTAAGGAGAGGAACATTCGTGAAATTTATGTGCCTTTCTCAAGGACACAACGTTAGGCTTAAGACTCGAACCCCCGAACCCGCAACCTCAAGATTCGGAGTCTGGTAACCTAACCACTGCACAACTGACATCACAGGTGTAAGACGTCCACGTGGCTGTAACCTTCTTACTTTCTTACTTTGCTCATTATCTACATTGAGATCAAACACGCAAGTACTTGACCGTCAAAAAGACATCGAGGTCTCAAGACTAGCGATTATCTCTCGAAATAAAAATCAGACGAGCAAAATGTATTGGAAAGGCACTTAATTGGACAGGATTCTGATGTTTAATGCTGAAGTCAAGGGCAACATAAAGAACAAAGAAGATTATGTCCTGTAATTGTGATAAGTACTGCGAGCTGTGCTGGTGTTATTGTGCGTACTTAGAGAAGATAAGCAGAGAGACATTTAGATTAAGCCTCTTTTAGTGACGTGGTGGGCTACTCACAACGAAGGACATTTATTCTTCGTTCCATTTTGTTTGTTTGTTTATTTGTTTGTTTTTCTTTTCTTTGCTAAACACAACAGTATCTAAATCACAATGTCAGCACCCGATCCTGCACAGCACGCACGCCTGCCCACCCCCCTCCACCTTTTATATCGCCATCTTCTATTTCGTCCATGAACCTACTAAAGCATTCATTGTTTAACCTTTGACCCGTGGCTGTATCTGCCGCACTGGAATGACCGAAGAGACCCGAGTCAAACAAACACTCGAGTTGCTGCCCCGAATATAGAAACACAGAGAGGTAGCAGAGTACACTGTGGTTTTACAGGTTTTATTTTTCTTTTGACGTAAGTGACTCTGACATTTTTGTATCTCTCGTCTCTATTTTCTGGGGGATTTTTTCGTTCTCTGTCGTTTATTCTCCAGCCCACGTCCACTATCCCCCCCTTCTCTCTCTCTCTCTCTCTCTCTCTCTCTCTCTCTCTCTCTCTCTCTCTCTCTCTCTCTCTCTCTCTCTCTCTCTCTCTCTCTATCTATCTGTCTGTCTATCTATACATCTATCTATCTATCTCAGACATTGATCTTCAGAGCTCGCACAGGACACTTACACACAAACAAGCACATAAACAGAATTAACCTCATGTGAGAACCCCATTGCAGACACTGTAACTACCACGAGGAGACCGTTGAACGTCTTCTCTTTCACTGCCCAAACCTGGCAGTTCTTCTTCGCAGGCTCCTTCACACCCCTACTGACTTACAAAGCCTGCTCTACTCTGGCGTTGACCAGATGACAAGGACATGTAGTTACTTAAGGGAGGCATTGCACTGCCAAGAGCGAAATGCTCACAGCTAAATGGATTTGAAAACAACAACATCTATCTATCTATCTATCTATCTATCTATCTATCTATCTATCTATCTATCTATCTATCTATCTATCTATCTATCTATCTCGAGACACACACACACACACACACATAATTACTCTCTGGTGGAATCAGGCTCTCGTCAAAATAATCAAAGTGAAGAAACTTGCATTTTTCCGCAGGTTTGTGAATTTTTATCAAATTGTTGTCTTTTTTGGCACAACACATTTCATGTCCATTAAAGAGCTCATTTCTGTGTGGATTTTTCTGAAAAGCGTTGATTAAAGTCATAAAAAATGTAAACCTTCAGTTACCACGGACTCTTAAGCTAATGAAATAACTAATCCGTGGCGGCCATTTTCTCACTAATTTTACCCCTGAAAACAGATGACCAACACCTCCTTCTTTTGCAAATATCTCGACTTATATTCACGATAAATGGATATTTTTTGCATCCAAATAAAGAAAAATGAACAAGCTTTAAGATGATACCAATAACTCTACATGCCCAAAAATTGACGAAAGCCTGATTCCACCACGCTGCCTCACATTTATCTGGCTATCTATTTATCTGTCTATCTATCTATCTATTTTAGACTCCTGGTCGACTAATCATTGTTGAGATGGAAATAATTAACTTTGACATCCGGTTAACATGGACAGTTTCATTAAATAGTTTTTTGTGTGTGTGTGTGGGGGGGGGGGGGTCCTTTTTTTTAGCAGAGGTTAATCAAATACGCGCCTAGTATTTTAATACTGTAACCGAGTGTACAATAGAAGACTTTTCATTTTGACGTCGTATGCATGCAATTTCAACTTCAAATGAGACATTGTGTTATAGTTCAAGTACCATATTGAAACTTCAAATAATCTCATATTTTCTCTTGTTGGTCTCTAAACCCTTCCTTCGCGAGGACACCATATTGAAGCAAATAAATGTTGAAAGACAGACACAAGAGTAGAGCTAGAGAAATAGACCCTTAAAATTGTCAGTACACCATTCCAAATTTAGTAGTAAATACGAAGAACGTCTATATGGATCACATGAGCAAGTTGAGGGATTTTGTGGAGTTTGCAGGCTTATTAAATCAGCCGTGCAAAGTTAGAGACAACCTTCTGGGATAATATGCTGGCGTTACAATGTGAGATTGAATTTGAAGCTGCAATGTAGCAAATTAATGAAGTCACAATGTGGCATTTCAAAACAATAGACCTCTATTTTATTTGTGCAAAACAAAACAAAAACAGCAACAGCAAAAACAACAATAACAACAACAACGATAACAACAACAGCTTATTGTATAGGTGATGTTCTTGGACAAGTGGTCGTTAAAGGAGGTTTTGACAGTAATTCCTACTCTGATCATGACGTCAGTATTTTAATACGTCACGTCTCTTGGGTTGTTTTTTTTCTAAAAAGGAAAATAAATCGACATTGACTGCTAAGGCTGTTGGAAACCAAGTAGTCTTTGTGGCTGCCAGTAAAGTTACATGTTGACTTAAAAAAACAAGACGTCAACTTGTCGACTTCTGAAGAAACTGTGACTGACGCATACACTTTCTTATTATTTTTAGACATGCGAGACAGGTGACAACGGTGAGAAGGGGGGGAGGGGTGAGATATTAGCAAAGTGAGAGCAGAAGACGAGTAAAATGAGGGCAGAGAGAGAGAGAGAGAGAGAGAGAGAGAGGGGGGGGGGGGAGGATAGATTATAAAGAAAAAGAGCAGGGGGGGGGGGCGTGGTTGGAGACACAAAGAGACAGAGGGGGAAGGAGGAGAAACCTACATTTTACATGATAATGGAGTGATTTAGAGAGGTAGAGAGAAAGACAGATAGAGATAGACAGAGAGAGAAAGAGAGAAAGAGAGAGAGAGAGAGAGAGAGAGAGAGAGAGAGAGAGAGAGAGAGAGAGAGAGAGTGACAGAAAGAAAGAAAGAGAAAGGAAAATAAAATAGATGAAGAAAATAAATGAAAACCGAGTGCGTTTCTACGACTTCATGTGACCTTTATATTAGAAGCCATCTAAATCCAATTCCGAAGAGCAAATAGAGAAATATCGCTACAAGATTTCTGAAATGAGAAAGAGAAGTTCGCCGCATTTTCCATACAGCAATCTCCAGCAAAAAGTGCACAATCTGTGGGCTATTGCGTTAATGCAAATATACAAAATGTCGGTCGATTACGACAGAAACACACAAAATAACAATTATGTGTGAATCATAGAACTATCAATTTTCAGACAGATGAGTCGAGAGTGCATTATGCCAAGTTTCCTAGTTTTCAGCGATGTATTAATTAGATAAAATTGATTATGTGTCTTTTCCCTGATTTCACAAAACACTGTGTTTATTAATAATTACGTCGGAAAGCCAATTCCTATTCTTGGTTTACACGTTCTGACATAGACAAGTGTCTAGTCTATGGGGGGAGATACGTGTTAATGTCATAGTAGACGTTTTACGCCCATACCGACTCTAATTTGAAGAGAGAAAAAGATAATAATATATACTTTAAGATTTATATATCACACGCACAAACACACGCACGCACGCGCGCGCGCACGCGAGCACAGAGAGAGAGAGAGAGAGAGAGAGAGAGAGAGAGAGAGAGAGAGAGAGAGAGAGAGAGAGAGATACGCACACACAAACACACACACACACGCGCTCCCACAATTATATATATTATATACATTAAAAGATATATTATCCACAATACTACATGGAGGAGGATGTAGAGAGAACGTGAAGAAGAAGGAGATTTTAGTATTCTAGAATTTTAGAAGCGTTCTTCTATCTTTTAAAATACTCCCGCCCCCACCCCTAACCAAAATCAAAAGGAATAAAAAATGATTATTCCGTTTTCCAAATAAAAACAGGCGTCCTTTATAATAGCGTAAGCATTAGGCAGGCTTCCAAACAGATGTAATTTGAGTATTTCTAATTTCCTCTTTTAATATGCACCCCTTGCACCCCCCTACCCAGTCCCTATGCACCACTTTCCCTTCAACTTCCCCCTCCCACCCCACCTCATCTTTTTACACCCTCAAGACACCCCCCCCCCACACACACACAAACGTCCCAACTGTCGTTACGAATATTTCTAATTTGTCCTACATTTTCTCCACTTTGACAACATTACAGTGGCTCTGGATAGCCCCACGTCTGGTTGTTTACAACTTTTCAAGGTCATATTGCCAGCTATTTCGAGATGCTAGGGGAAAAAACGCAACTGATTTGGTAAACGATTTTTGTATTCACAAAAAAAACGCCCATTTGGCGAGTGCTGTGAATTTACAAATAAAAAAATCTTTTTAATAGAATAGCTAATTATTTGGGTGTGTGTAAAAAAGTCAATATTGACCTTTATGTTTAATTTAGCTGCGATCGCTAATCAAGGCGTACTCTTGGACAGAGTCCTTTTAAGACTTTCCAATAATATCAAGCTTCCGTTTCTGTCGCTTAAGGCATCTATAAATAGAAGAAAAAAATATTTTCCCACACACCAGCTTATGAACTAGGCATAGGCAACGATCCTGTCCCTCTATAAGGGACTTCTCTCAACACTACATTTTGCCAGCAACGAGGTTACTTAACTTGACCCCCTCAGTCAGTACTTGCACTGGCTCGGAAACAAACATTGGACAATACCCTCGTGGTCAACGCTCTGTCCAGACTGATTCAACCGAGATGTTGTTGAAAACGACCAGGTACCGAAATAGATCTCCCCTGGGCGCGACGGTACAATAGCATGCTTTGTGACCAGGGTCTATAGCTGTTATTGAAGCAAATTAACTCCCTTTGTTCTCGTACGCTGCGACGTATGGGTTCGTGGTATCGCTGTTTTGTAGTCTGTATTATATTATACTAGTGACAGGTTAACTTGTTGAGAGTAAGCTTTCTGATCATCTGACAACGCTTGACAATGAGGGTAGTTGGGGTTGAGGGTTTTTGTACATAAAAAAAAAGATTAATTTCGTTGTTCATAATACTTTTTAAATTCTGCTTCCCTCGTTATAACGGTAGACGATAACGTACATACGACGAAATATAACGCACATTCTATTTTTTTTTTATCTGATTTGTGTATGATGGATAGAAAATTGTTTCCACATTGGCGCTGGTCTGCTGCTGATTGGTCATGTGTCAGTTATGTCCTTAAAGGGTTAATGTTACATATTTTGGGGTTATCTTTTTATGTTGCTTGGTCTAGGCGCGCTAATGAACGTTACTGTGTCATTTCGAAGACAAAATCTCATACAGTGTCATTTCAGAGCTCCTTTTCTGTGTATATGACCTGGCTTCCATGCTACTTGTGTCTGGGGTGAAACAGTTGGGTGCTTTCCTGTCACATACACAGAAAGACCTAATTTCGACACCTGTATGCTACAATGTAGAAATGTTATGTCGTATCTCAGTATTTCTGCCTGGGTAGAACCGGACAGTCCGCTACCTTAATGATTTAAATGGTGTCAATGCAGGCGTTTAAAAGTCTACGTCAAAAACAAAATTCAACGAAAACTGACTAGTCTCTTCAAATACGACTCTCGAGCTTTGTCAGTTCAGGGTTCCTTTTTCTGAAGAACAGACTCCCGGTCTGTAGATCAGAGATAGAGAGGGACTGAGAAGTAATGATAAGTGAGTTAAATTTTCTTTTTTCTTTAATTTGCAACTCTACTGCGATCATATCATATAAAGGTGTATTATATATTATTGAGGAATTTGATAAGGATCTGTTCTCAAGGTGGGGGTTATCTTATATTACTGATGTCCGTATTTTTTTGCACTCTCTAACCTATGTATTTGGAATCCATCAGGATAGGGAAAGCAGCAACAGCTTTTGGAAGGCTGACAAAGCGAGATGGGAAAACAAAAGATTAACCACCAAAACAAAGATCAAGATTTTACGAAGCCTGTGTCCTCAGCGCAATCCTTTAGGGATCTGAAACAGAGACATTGGACAGCAGGTAAGAAAAGCACCTCGACATTTTCCATCACAGATGCTGACAAGGTTACACATGTTGAAGTGTTGGCCCGGGCAAACCTCTAGGCATAGGCAACGATCCTGTGTTTAAGAAAAATTGAGATGGCCGGGCCATGTCAAGAGAATGGACGACTACAGGATTCCAGGGCTACTTCTCTATGGAGAACTTGTCTAGAGAAAGAGACCAAGAGGACGGTTAAAATTGAGGTACAAAGACACCTACAAATACAGCTTATCTAAGTTTGGAGAATGTGTCAGTATCTGGGAAGAAATAGCTGAGGACAGGAAAACATGAAGACAAATGATAAAGGAAAGAA
>NW_004797624.1:337097-352498 GCF_000002075.1 Aplysia californica | reverse complement strand
AAAGTCGTTTTCTTCAATTTCTTTGTTTTGACTAACGCTTGATTTCTCCCCAATGCCACACATAATATTATGAAGCCTAAGAATCTAATAATAATAATAATAATTATTACTAACGCTTGATTTCTCCCCAATGCCACACATAATATTATGAAGCCTAAGAATCTCTTCGTGGTGGCTCTAATTAGGGAGCTTTCATACCCTACCATTATTTGTTACCAGCTTTGTCTTAAACTTTGGAACAAAACGCAAACTTTGAGTGTGCACCTTAAGCGCAGTTGGTATCATGCTTCAAACCCACGACCTTACTGTTACCATTCCGAAAGACTCCACATAATGTGGAGTTCAAGGAAAATAGAATTGTTTAAATTATTTCAAGACTAAATTAAATGCACATTCTATCATACTATTTCCTCTCTCCCACCACCCACCACCCCCCGCCCAATTATTATTATTTTTGTTGTTGTCGTCATTATTATTCTAATCTCCTGTGTTGCTACGTGTTGATCATCGTGACTTCATGGGAGACGAAAAAATGCTTTCAACGTATTTATTTTAAGAATGAGGGGATGGGAGGGAAGAAAGTGTGTGTGTGTGTGTGTGAGAGAGAGAGAGAGAGAGAGAGAGAGAGAGAGAGAGAGAGAGAGAGAGATGTGGAGACTCTAAGGTAGGCTTTTCTGACGTTTTCACGACCTGACTTGGGCCCAGCTGTCGGTGGTGTTACTCCTTCTATTTCACAAAAATATGGTTTGACGTTTCTGTTGACGTCATGTTTGCTCAAGCCTTTGAGCCAAAAGTACAGGGTGATAAAAATACAACAACAGTACAACTTGTTTGGTACGTATCTGCCTCCATACAGAAGAAAGCTTGGCATTTCAGATTTGAACATAACATTTGGGAGGCCAAAAGAAATGTGTCTGATATTCATTTTAAATACGTCCCTGGAATGGTTTTGCTCAAAACAACCCATTTCCAACCTTGTCGCCAGTTTTATTGCATGACGTTCCAGTTCGCATTAGACCTACCATTAAAAGTTGCAACAATCGCGCCATATTGCAAGCTACAGAAGCTTAACAACTAAACAGAAGTCTGCAGATATTATTTTTCCAAAACTTCGTTTGCCTGCAGAGATCATGGTTAAGTTTAGTAAAGAACAGAGAGCTCTTTGTATTGAACATTACCACTCCACAAACTCACCATCCTTGACTTTTTGTAAGTTCTGCGGACGGCATGAAGAGAATGGTTTAGATGCCCTCAAGACCTTTGGCGTCATGAGTAAAGAAGTTCTGTCAGTTTGGATCTATAGCGAATCAGAACTAAAAATGTCCTTTAAAATGACCACTTCAGGCCGAGCACACACCATTCACAGCCCTTTAAACATCACCAGGGTGCAGATTTCAGTAGTCGAATCCCATGAGACTTCTGTTCATAGACGATCTGCAACTAGGACCTTCCTACACCTCAACAGTCTGTATTCTCATGTCTTATCACGACTGTACATTTTCCTTTTTCGCTAGGCCGAGATGACATGGATCAGAACATGGCAATGTGTACATGATGCCTCGAATGCCTTGAAAAGCGGATCTTTTCATCGATGACATTTGGTTTAGAGAATAACCCATTTTCAAACTGCGGGATACGTTAACTCCAAAAATACTACCTTTTGGGAACGCCACTCCCTATTGTCTCTGGAAGCCACTTCATACTGAATATGTACAGTGTATGTGACTTTAAACACTCATGGTTTAGCAGGTCCTTGTATTTGGGCGCCATTGAACATTTCGAATGGCGCGTTAATAATGTGACGAGTCCAAAGGAGGGCAAGTAAAGCACTGCTTCTAGGAATTTAAAAACTCTGGTAAAGAAATTAAACAGTGTTTAAATGTCACGGGAATAGAAAATTAAATGTCAAAGCGAAAATGTAGAAAAAAGTCTTCCAATCTTTTCATAACTTCTTTTACAATTTTTTTTTTAAATTGGTGAATTTTGCGTTTGGGGCTTTTTTCTTTAAGCCATTTCCGTTTTCAAAATAAGATTCTTCTTCGTTGATTTTATTTAAAACAATTCCTTTTGAATGATCTAAATCTATGTCTATTCCAAATTACAGCATTCTAGAACAATTTTTGTGCGAACTATTCAGAAAAAAAGTTGTACAGTTTTTTTAGGACCACCCTGTATTTGGAGAATCTTTGTCACGTGAAGTTCCGGTGGCTCACACGAGATCAAAAGATAATAATAACAATAATAATAATAATTATTATTATTATTATTATTATTATTATTATTTTATTATTATTATTATTATTATTATTATTATTATTATTATTGTTATTATTATTATTATTATTATTATTTTTATTAGTATTATTATTAATAATAATAATAATAATAATAATAATAATAATAATAATAATAAAAATAATACTGATAGGGGCCTACATGTAAGCCTAATAATAATATTATTAATAATAATAATGATAATAATATTAATATACCAGTAATAGTAGTAGTAGTAGTAGTAGTAGTAGTAGTAGTAGTAGTAGTAGTAGTAGTAGTAGTAGTAGTAGTAGTAGTAGTAGTAGTAGTGTTAACATTGTTATTATCATTATTATTGTCATTATTATATTGTTTTTATTATCATTTTATTACTATCTAGTGAAGATATCTAAATGTGAACCTAAACCGCTGTCCTCTCTTTCAACCTGTATTTTTTGTGTTTTCTTTTGTTTGTTGTTGTTTTGTTTTGTTTTTGTTGGCACTGTCGACTTTATTTAAACTCAGAGATAGCACACATTTTCACACATAATTCTGTTTTGGTAATCTCTTTCAGCAGACGTTAAAACGATGTTTTTTGTTGTTGTTTGTTTGTTTTTGTTTTTTTTGGGGGGTAATAGTTTTTTGTTTTTTTTACTTTTTACGTTCGTGTGGAGGGTGAAATTTAGGATTTGTATTCCACAAAGATCTAATTTATACTGGCATGGGGGCAATCCCACGACATTTTGACAAAATTGATGAACGTCTCACTTATTGATGACAATCAACATCTTTACTACCATCTTCAAGGCCATGAACGTTATTTTTCATAATAATATTACATCTCTATCGTTAGTCAGTTACGTTTTCGGTAGCTGAATGAAGGACTAACATAGCAACAGATAGTCTCCTTGCCGGAAAACGTTCAGTTTTTATTATAGATTTTTTATGTAAAGCCCCATCGTCACAATTTGCATCATTTAGGAGAAGGGTTTCGGCCCCGTAAGATCCTTCATAGAGGCAAATAGGAATAGATACCATTCTAATCACGATGAAGAGACTATCCATTTCGCCCAGGAGGCTTCTGCATAACAGGTCTATGAACAAAACAAAAGAATTAGGTCTAAGAACTGGAGCGGGGTTGCGGAACAGGTTTAATCAGTGGATATTGAAGTAACAGGAAAAGAACTGGACAGGAGGACCAAACAGTATCTCTTTGGCTGGTTCTGTTTTAGTAAGAGTTTTGGGGCTCTCCCAGCACAATAAGGTCAAATAGGGTGTCGAAGATCAGAAGTGTTACAAGACAGCAACAAACACACAACAAAGGAGGACAGATCAGGCCTATTCAAGATGGACAAACGTCACTTTAAAAAGACAACAACAAACAAAAAGCAGTACAATTATTTATACATCTCGCCATTCTTCATCATTATTACCTTCATATTACCATTATTATGTCGAATTTACAAACAAATTTCCTCTTTTCTGTTGTTGTTGTTGTTGTTGTTGTTGTGGTTGCAGCTGCTGTTGTTGTTTGTTGTTGGGTTGTTGTTGTTTTTTTTTTGGGGGGGGGGGTTGGGGGGAAGGGAAGTTGTTGTTGTTGTTGTTGTAATTTGGTTGGTCAATGTGTTGGGGTTTTTTTAGTGAGACGTATTACGATGTTGACATATTTTCTGTACAACTTTGAAATAATCAATACATTATTACGCCCACCGAAAACAGTGGACATCAGAATAAAGTTAAACAGAATCGATTAATACGGAAAGCATGCATAAATCAGCAACTACATTTTCTTATTTTGAAGAATTAAACACTATCGCTTGATAACCCCTGTTTTAAAAGTCATGAAAACATTAATTTACAAAATGATTAGGAAAGTAGAATTAAATGGAGCAAAATACCTTCTATGTTTGTTTGTCAAGGGGTTATTGTTGCTTGTTTTTTTGTTTGTTTGTTTTGTGGGGGGGGGGGTGTTGTTGTTACAAATAAGAAGAACGGGTCTGTTACTTCCTTTTTACTTCATACTAGTACTTTAATTTGAGGGAACAAGCAATGTATGTTTTAGATAGAACTGATTTTCCACATCAACCCCCAATTTCATAAATAAATTAAACCTATCTTTCACTTATGACGTCACGACAACCCAAATAATAAGGTCTCAACAAAGACAGACACAAATAATGGTCCTTTCAGTTCGCCTTTAAAAATGATCTAGATCTAAATTTAATCAATGGGGTCGTAAACCATTTATAGTTGCATTTTTTATCACAGAGGTTGGTGCATAACAGCTATGAACAAAACAAAAGAATTAGGTCTAGGAACTAGGACGGGTAGGGAACAAAATAAATTACTTTGTTACTGGTTACTGGAGAGTAGATTAGTTGAAGGAGTTCACTCGGTGGGTTTTGATTTAACAGTATGACACCGATGGTCTGGTGGTTAAGCTTTTCAAGCTCGCGACCGAAAGTTCGTAGGTTCGAACCGTCCTTGTGAGGGGTGTGACGTTGTGTTCTTATAGGTACTTAACATGAAATTCTTCCCTTTTACCTTGTGGGAGAGAGGGAATAGGGGCCCGGATAAAAGCAGCAAAAAGGTCAGTTTGCTAGCATTTGAACGTTTAATAGGCCCCTTGCAAAGTAAGCTTTTATTATCATGATCTTTAAATTTGCACATACGTTGCCGATAAGACCCAGTCAAATGGGTTGGGAGCCTTATCAATCCAAACAATGACCTGAGTTTAAAAACACCCAGTCTTGGCTTCGCAATAAGGCCATACATTTCGTAGTCCAGATTGACACCAAGTGTACTAATAAAAAAAACCATGACAGTGTAGTCTCATACCAATAGACTCAAAAGAAGTTGTCAAAGGGACGTATAAAATGTTATAACAAATGAATCGTGTTTCCTAAGTAGCTGAAGATACGTGGAAGTATGCCCGCGGAAGACATTCCAGAAGTGAGCTAGGATGGAAGGCGAATTCTGGCGAATGGAATGTTGCTAAAGCTTGGTCCAGAGAAAGCTGAACAGAGTAGATAAGAGAAACACCTTGAGGCTTGCTGCTATTTGGATTAGACTATGATAGATATGGAACGTTGGTTTGTTAGATTAATCATTTGCTACCTTAGAATTACAAAGTTCTATCTGCTCAGTACCTAGATTTGAGAAATATTACGTAAAACATAAATGTTGAGTGCCGAAGTCGGAATTCTCAAATCAAGCGCATAGAGCATTGCATAACTGGATATGTGGTATATAAATTCAATCCATATTATTATTATTGTTATGATTATGATTATTATTATTATTATTAATACTGTGACTTTAATACTTGTAAACAGAGCTAACATTCCAACGCCTGTAACAATATACACACCAATGTGCAGACGGTGATAAAGCAAGAACATAATAGTCATACTAGAGGAAAGGAGCGCTTTTACGACAACAAATACAGACAGAAGTCTTTTGGCATAGAATCTACTATTTTATATTACTATTTTATATGCCATAAAGATAATTGAGGATTTTGCTGTTTTTCATAAATTAAAAAATTACCTTCACTCGTCGAGAGAGGGAGAGAGAGAGATAGAGGGGGGAGAGAGAGGGGGGAAAGGGAGAGAGAGAGAGAGAGAAAGAGAGAGAGAGAGAGAGAGAGAGGGGGGGAGGGGGGAATATACAGCGTAATGACATTCCTGTCAATTCTACCGACGTGCCAGAGATTCTCTGACACATCTACGATTGCGTCTCTCTCAGCTCTGGCCACTTTGGTCAAATGTCGGCTGAGCAACGGAAAATGTCAGGTACGACAAGCGGCAAAGGTAGAAAATGCAGATTGCCCACGGACCATTTTGAATACTTTTACATGCATTGTCGAGTGGTTACGGGTGACGTAATACTGTAAATATGTCTTAAATATTGTGTACGTGGGTGGTAGGCGGGTGCTCTGGTATGGTTTGCTTCTTCTTTCCTATCAAACGTATATCGTCCTTATCTCCCCTTCTTCTGTTTTATGTTTGTTGCTCTCTTGTAACACTTCTAATCGTCTGGCGCTCATATGACTCCTTGCAGTTGCGAGCGCCGTAAAACCTCTACTAAAACTAAAATATGTACTGGGCTCACATGGTGAAAAGGTAATTAAGTACGAGGTAGTTTGTTTTGTTGAGGTCCTCCCTTTTAATCATAACAAAATAAACTGTAGGGCTATTATAGAAACTACTGGCTTTGACCCTGCTAGTGCGGAAGATACGGGCTGAACGCGATGTATCCCATACGTAAGACAGGGGTAGTCTATGATGTATTCCATTTCCACGGAAATTGAACTCCAGTCTTATGAAAAAAAGCAAAAATAAAAAAAGCAAAAGCGTTATCTTTTCGCCAAAGACGCTTTTATTACGACAAGAACTTTTATTAATTGAGCAAAACTCTATGAAAGAGTTCTCAAACAAAGTATCGAAGCTGTTTATTACAACGAAGGAGGTCTAGGAAGCCTTTAGAACAATCGCCTTGTTAAATGAAATTGGTTTGGATTAACTGTACAGTTTGTTGCCTTGGTGCGCTGACAAAATAGACTGGGTTCATGACCTATTTACGAAAAGGAGGCAATAATCTATGTACAGATGACAGGGGGCTCTGTTATGCTACCGCTGAATCTAATAGAGGAACAGGGCCAGAAGCACCAAGATATTTTTATTATGAACTTGTTTCGGGATTGTATCAATATGAGGCAGAACTCGGTTCATTAAATAAAAGAGATGAAAATGATTCTAAAAATAATATTGCGGTTTTACCAGTTTATGCAACACAATAAACATGTGTGGCGTCGTGTTTAAGTTAGGCGTTTGACAACATAACGAGATCAAAGAAACAGACATTTTCCTGTCTGTTGGGCAATTTCCAGGGCATAGGTTTTTTTTGTTTGTTTGTTGTTTTTGTTTGTTAGCTTGTTATTGTTGTTTGTTTTGTTGGGTTTTTTGGGTGGTATTGTTGAGTTTTTTTAGGGGGTCAACACATTTTACGTCCATTCAAAACACATTCAGGTGCGAATTGTACTGGAAAAGCCGTTGATGAAAGACACGAAAACAAGATTGATTTGCAATTTCCAAGGACACTCAAGATTTAAATGTCATCAGACTTTGGCGGTCATTTTCTCGCTAACTTTACCATTGACATCAATGGATCCCTACCTCCTCCAATCGAAGATATCTCGATTTCCGTTCAAGACAGATGGATACTTTTTACATCAGAAGCAAGGCAAATTATGAGCAGCTAAAAGTTGATACCAATAACTCCGAATGCCCAAATATTAGCGAACGCCTGATTGCACTGTGTCGTTAAACATTATTTATTTACTATTATAAAACAAAACGGTCTCTCTTTTGGTAGTTCTCAAAATTCAGAAGCATGATTGGCCGGTGTCTGTGGAGTAGAGGTTAACGACTTCGCTCTTGTTTGAAGAATACCTGGATTTGATTCCCATATTATGAGCAGGATTCTTATGTAGTACCTCGGTATTCTTTTTTTTTTTATTTTTTTGGACGATGTATCTAACAACCTCAGCCCGGGTTGGCCTGACAGGAAGGGTCGAAGCCCCCTTCTTAAATCATCTGAAGTGTGACGGCAGAAGTTTAAAAACATCTAAATGAAAGAAACAAATGTGATAAACTGGCAAGACTAGCCACATTCTTTATCTGTACTTCTCATTGTTAGAAGCCATCTGGCATCACTGACTATTTATAACCACTTTATTTGGTTTGTCTGCATTTCTGGAGATTGTCTATTTAGCAGTTAAACATCACTCCGCAGAAAATTCCCTCCTTTAAAACGTTCGAATGTTGTGAGATCAGTCTACATATCAAAGGGTGTCCCGTCATATTTGTTTGTGTCTATCGACCACCTCCAAGCAGGAAAAACAAACTGACAATTAAAGATTTCATTACTGAATTCCAGGATTTACTAGACCTGCATACCACCAAGAAGATACAGCCTATAATTTTAGGAGACTTTAATTTACATTTTGAAGATACCTTAGACACTAATGTTAAATCTATCAAATCTATTCTAGAGACTCGTGGTCTATATCAACACATTGATGTCCCCACTCACATTAAAAAACACACATTAGATTGGGTGATTACGGACAGTGTCAATAAAATCGGTGAAATTCAAGTAAAGAACAAATGCATTTCTGATCACTACGTGGTGTCCTTTGAAATAACTCGTATAGGGAAGCCCAAACTGAGACACCGCAAAATTACAACCCGGAAAATGGACATTGATAATAAAATGTTTGGAGCGGATATTCGCCAGCTTCTAAAATTCATAGACGGTTCAACCTCCGAGAAGGTACACATTTTCAACACCAAGATGTGTGAACTACTAAACAAACATACACCGGTCTAAATCCAGAACAGTGACTGATCGACCTTCTGCCCCGTGGATGACTTTGGAAATTAAACAATCTAAAATGGAACGTAGACGAGCTGAAAGACGCTGGAGATCAACAAAGCTGAAAATTCATGAGGACATTTATAGACACTGTAACAACAAGGTGAAATCGTTAATAACATCTGCCAAATTTATGTATTATAACGGAAAAATTAATGAATGTACCACCTCTAAAGCTTTATTTTGTATAACAAATCAGTTGTCTGGTAAGAAAGATCCGGCCAGCAACAAGTTTCCCTCGAATGTACCTAAAAGTGACCTTCCTGATGTTTTTGGTCAATACTTTAGAGACAAGATATCCACGATCAGGAAAAAAATTGACACCACCATGTTTTGAAACATTTTCTGGGGTAATCTTTAATGAATTTGTATGTGTAACACAAGAAGACGTAAGATCAATCATAATGTCATCACCCCATGAAACATGTAGTCTTGATCCCATTCCAACACCACTGCTCATCACACATCTTGATAGTGTCATTGGATTTATAACTACTATCATTAATGAGTCTCTTCAGTCTAGAGTAGTACCATCACTCTTTAAGCATGCTTTAGTTATTCCCCTTCTCAAAAAAACAAATCTTTCCCCTGAGGAGCTCAAGAATTTCAGACCTGTCTCTAACCTTCCTTTTTTATCAAAAATCTTGGAGAAAGTTGTTTTGGTTCAATTGAAGAATCATTTAAAAGAAAACAATTTATATGAATTATATCAATCTGCCTATCGGCAATTTCATAACACAGAAACTGCGCTATTGAAAATATATAACGACCTCTTGTGTGAGGCGGATGAGAACAAAATATCAATTCTTTCTCTTCTTGATCTTAGTGCTGCCTTTGACACTATAGATCACACTATTCTTATTGAACGATTGTTCAACACGTTTGGCCTGTCTGGCAGGGTTCTTGACTGGTTCAGGTCCTATCTGATTGGCCGTACACAATCTGTGGTTGTGCACGACTCTCTTTTGAAAATTTTAAAGCTAGACTTTGGAGTGCCTCAAGGTTCAGTATTGGGTCCAATCTTGTATACGTTATATACACAGCCGCTTGGAGTTGTGATTAGAAAGCACAATATGAATTATCACATGTACGCTGACGATACACAGTTATATAAATCTGTTCCACCATCAGATGTTAAAACCTTGCTTACTACCATGGGTCTGTGCATTGATGACATCAAAAAGTGGATGGTTGATAATAAGCTCCAGCTTAATGAAAATAAAACTGAAATTCTTTTATGTAACCGAAAGAAAAGCCATATCCCCGTAGACATTGATCATATTTGTACTGAAAATGAAAAACTGTATTTTACTAATAAAGCAAAAAATCTGGGAGTGTATTTTGATTCAAAATTGTCAATGGAACATCATATCAATTATTTATGTACCATTTTATTTTGTGAATTGCGTAGAATTGGTCATATGTCTATGTTTTTGAATGAACACTCGTTGAAAACGCTCGTGTCATCTTTCTTGTTTTCGCGCATCGATTATTGCAATGCTTTAATAGCTAACTTACCAAATACCACTCTTCACAAGTTACAACGTTTTCAAAATCATGCTGCTAGGCTTGTACTAAAGAAAAAGAAGAGGGACCACATTACGCCCATGTTAAGAACGTTGCATTGGCTTCCAGTGTCAGCTAGAATGTCATATAAAATTGCTATATTATGTCATAAATGTGTCAATAACAAAGCTCCCTCATATCTTAGTGATCTCATCCAGATTTATATTCCATCCAGATCACTAAGATCAAGCGATCAGTATCCTTTAAGAGTTCCTAGAAAAGGGGGTAAAAAATTAGCAGAAAGATCGTTCGCCCACCTTGCTCCGTCAGTTTGGAACTCTCTCCCCCAACCCTTGAGACATACAACATCTGAGTCTAAATTTAAGAAATCTTTAAAGACACATTTAATGACATCCTTTTTATGTCAGTAGATTCATGTTCAGTACAATGTTATGTAAATGACTATGTATCCATTTATGTATTTTGTGAATTGCATTGTGTATATTATTTTATGCTTATTTCGTGACGATGTGTAAGCGTGTGCGTGTGATAAGCAGTAGATGTGTGTGTGTGTGTGTGTGTGTGTGTGTGTGTGTGTGTGTGTGTGTGTGTTTGGCATACATGTGTGTGCACATGTATGTGTGTTATGTGTTCTTGAGTGTGTATGTGTGTGTTTGTGTGTGTATATGTGTATATGTGTGTTTGTATGAGTGTGTGTATTGTGCGTGTGTGTAGCGTGCGTGAATGTTGTTTGTACATGCATTTATGTAAAGCGCCTAGAGCTGTGTTTACATGGGAGTGGGCGCTATAGAAATGATCTTCATTATTATTAGTTAGAAGCCTTTGTGTGAGCACTTGTATACGGTACATTCTTTCTTTATCTTAATGAAAGTGTTTAATGCCCAAATAGACGCAATGTATATCATTCAATAGGCGGGCTTTGGCCCTGACCGTCAGGGCAAATACGAACTGACAGGGATACAACGTCTCTACAGAAAGACTGGGGTACATAATGAAAAATTCTCTATTGAAAAATTGAAAAATTATCCCCACACGAGAATCAAACCCACATCTTCTGCGTACGACGACAAATACCCTAGCCACTACAGCATAGACGTTGATTTCTGCTTTCGGGAGACTCAATTCAGCCGTAAATCAGCAATGAAGGTTTGTGCTTTCATTTTGTAGACATTTGACCTCTGTGTGTGACCTTTTTCCATTACTCAATCCCCGACACCTATTCTCTTCCAATCTAAAACAGGTGCATTGGACATTTTTAAGACATTGAAAGATTAAAAGTCAAACGTAAGAATCTTTTGGGTTCATGTCTGGATATTGGGACGTGTTGCCATTGTCTAGACACGCAGATCAAGCGCCCAGACATCCATCATCGTAAGTAATGTTAACCGCCCCGCTACAAGCCAAAAATGGTGTCATGGGTGCAGGTTGGTTTTGTAATCACTTTAATAAAGACGTGGGGGAGAAAAAAGTGAGACAATTTATGTTACTATCGATAAACATGTACGCCTACGTACATGATTCTTGAACTATTGGATGGTGAACAAATTATTTTCGCCACAGAAGCAGATAGCAGACAGTTTTATTTTGTTTTAATAAATATAAATATATATATATATGTAAATAAATATACATTTACATATTATATAATATCATCATCATCATCCAGTGCCAGATCTGCGACAGACATCGGCGATCATGGTTTTCCATTCATTCCTTTGCTCGGATGCTCTAAAAAAAACTACGTTTCCCTGACCTTTTCCCGTTACCCATTTGTTTAGGTTCCCTAAGTATGTTGTTCTGGTCCTACCCCTGCCTCGATTGCCCTCAATTTTGCCACTGAGAGCTAGATGTTCAAGACCCTTATGTCTATGCAGGTGTCCCAAAAACTGCAATCGTCGTTTCCTGATTGTTTTTATCATTGAGCGTCCCACGTGGGCTTCATCAAGCACTACATTTTATTGTCACTGTCTTTAGTGATTGTCCAGCATTCACAGCCACATAGAAGGGCTGACCAAACATAGCATTATAATAATATACATTTCTGGCGAGTTTGTTTCTTAACAAGTACTTTTTGATGGCGCTCTTATGATGACCTTTTTGCGGTTCCGAGCACTGTAAAACCTCTACTTAGAACTAAACTTGTTGGTACCTTACTTTACTGTCACCCTCTCCTAGAACCCTTTCGAGGGTTTTTTGTGGAGGGTTTTTGTGGGTTTTTTGTGTTGTTGTTGTTGTTTGTTTTTGTTTGTTTTTGTTTGTTTTGGTGTGTGTGGGGGGGGGGGGGTTTGGGGGGGGGGAAGAAAATGACGTCTTTATACTTCCAGCTGGAAGGCTTGAGTCAATTCGATGCTCTTAGACATCTGTGTTTCTCGAACTCCAACTATTCAGGATGTTCTGGTTTGCCCTCTAGCAACAAGTCATTGGGTTTTGTGGCGTAGGCGCGTTGTCCTGGGTAGTATGGCAGTAGTCAACTAAGATTCCAGAAGTATTTCTGCATCATCGTGTTGAGATCAGCTCCGGTTCCAACGTGTTGTGGCACATAGGATTCTCTTGTGCTTGTTGTATGAATTGCGACATGTGTGCCTATCACTTCTCTGATCCCTGTTCTGTGTTTATATACATTTTATATCGCCTGGTCTTGATTATTGTTTTCCTAAGACATCACAGTTCACAAGTTAAAATTCCATGCTCTTATGTCTCGTTTATGGTCAATGTTTGGCATTGATGGGTAAGTGTTGCCATGAACCTTGTGTTGATCACTGTGTCTCCGATATTCATGGAAATGTTAATATGTTCCAACCGCAGGGCAAACTGGTAACAAACATTATTAGCACCTAAATTCGAAATATCAAAGACACACACTTTTGACCCTATAATAATTATGTTTTTCTAGCCTCGCTAATATGTAGCTTGAGTGTTAAATGTCGTTTTGAAATATTTCCAGTGTATGAGGCAGACACTCGTGGTATCGAAGTCTAGTGGTTAGGCCACTGGACTCGTAATTGTCAGATTGTGGGTTCTGGGGTTCGAGGCTATGTTCTGCCCGACATTGTGTTCCTATGAAAGTTACTTTATACAATCGTGTTTTCGTTTGGCCCCGTCGTTTCGGAGATGGACATTTAAGTCCGAGGTCACCTCTCTTAATCTTAAATAAACTTACGGGTGTTAACAAGGGGTGTTAAGTTAACCCTCCACCATTCTTTATTTGCGCATTTCGCAATTTTGACGCAGAGGCAGTTACTCTTATTAAGGCCCCGATAAAGATTTACCAGGTCAAATTACAGATTGTGCCGTAGGCATATCCAAGAACAATGATTGGAAAACAATAAAAATAGTTCCGCGTAACTTTTGCTTATGATAACAGGAGATGAGTGCTATCATGTATTTACTTCAATTTTATTTATTTCTTTATTTTTAAGGGGTTTTGATAACTCATCTTTGAGCCTCAAATCATTCTGGTCAATTCCCAAGTTGAATTTAACTTTTAATTTTGTACTCATTCACGTTTTAACAACTGAAATTCGGAGCTTTCAAATTAATTTAGATCTTCGTTAAACCAGGGAAAACATGGAGTAAGTACAAGATACCTCTAGACTTGCTGTAAGTCCAATTATCACCATCTTCATTTTGATGGCTTTCTTGAACCAACGTGCGTCATGCTGGAAAACCTCAACTATGCTAACTGCGTAATTATATTATCAATGTCAACGTACAAGCCACGACATACATGACCGATTCACTTAACGGGAGTCTTAACAACAACGCTCTTTAAAAGGACAATAAGGACACATTGTTAGATATTTGTTAAAAAAAAAATATATCTTCTGGAATCTACACGAAATATTTCATCGACTCTCCTTCTCGTAGAATGCTTGAAATGTCCGCCGAGTTGTCAGTGGCTAGAAGATGGACATACCGCCAAGCCGCTCAGCTGGCGATGACACTCGGGTCGACCAGTCCGAAACCGCCGGCCAGATTTCACGCTCAGTCGTGTTGGACAAAAGGAAGACTCGTGCGCAAGCCTTGACAGCCAACAGTCAACTCCAAGGGAAAACGGGACATTCACTGAGTGTGTTTTTATATATTAGATAGACTACTTTGGATGTACACCTTTCACCTTATTTGTCCAGAATGACCTCGCAGCGAGATACGGTCAGTGGCGAGGCATTCCGTACCCACATTATTGCCACGACGTTGGCAGAGCTATACAGTTCACGGGTGACATCTGCTGTTTGCGGGTTTGACCGCAGAGTAAGGCACTAGAAGGGCTTGGGTCACGAAAACCGCAATTAGTAAAAGAATATGTCGAGAAATTAGGCTGGTGGGCAGGGGGGCTTCATAACTGTTACCACTAGGGGTTATCTTCGTACAGTGACACTGGGGAACTAGGGAAAAGGTGAGGTGGGTAGGTGTAGGACGCAATTAACTTCTGTCACTATTTTTATATTATATGTTATATCTTTTGAGAGGGGAAAATGTCAACAATGTAACTAGCATAATATAGAGCTAGGAAAAACAAAAGACAAGACGAATATATAGGAATAATAATAGAAGGAAAGAAGAGTAAGACTCGACAGTGGCTTAACCAAATCACTCGTATTTACTTAATAAGACATAACTGTAAATTGGTATGGACGTGTAAGTTTTATATTTCCATTTCCATTTATGTTAAAGTCTTACTATGTGTTGAGAAGTCTTAAACCTCGGGATCAGAGAGCTACATCATAGTAAATATCGTACACGCACATTAAAGATCCAATGTTCTTAGAATAAACTGTAATATTTGCAACCAATGGAGGCGTTACATTTCCCACTAGAAAACAGCAGGCCAATGGGTAATAGTGATGATAGTGTGGTAAGGATTGAGGGGTCATACTTCTAATGCGTGTAAGGAATACGCGAGTAATATCGTGCTTTATTGCTGATGTTTCACTTAACCTAATTTCTGAGGTACGGCTGTTTTATTTCTTACGCTTGTAAATGTAAGTAGTAAATCCCATCTTAACCAAGAAAACTATATTAATATATTGTTTAAACATGCTATAACAGTACATATTATTTTCATTTAGATCAAATAAAACAGAAACGACAACAAATACAACTACTACTACTACTACTACTACTACTACTACTACTACTACTACTACTACTACTACTACTACTACTACTACTACTACTACCCA
>NW_004797624.1:326967-331967 GCF_000002075.1 Aplysia californica | reverse complement strand
TCAACTGATTTCCTTTTGTTTCCAATGTCCAATAATAATTTGGAGAATGAGGCTTCTTCAAAGTGCCCAAGTAAGTGAACACGCATGTTTGTCGTGAGGTTCAGTGTTTTCACATCTGGCTACAAAACAGGACTTTACTGATGCGTGCGTTGACAATGTCGGCTCTTGTGCCAGATCTGATTACTGCAAAATCTGTCGAAAATCTCCACATAAGAGAATCGGAGTGCCACCCATTGTGTTGTGTAGTTAATATCTTGAAACGTCCTGTCCAGAGCTTCAAAGATAGCCTTGTTAAGCATCGTCAATTACTATGGCACTGAAGTCATTGATGAGCCTTGCTTAGGATGTCCGCTTCTTGATAAAACACATTGGTGTGTCACATCTAGCTAATCTAATTGTTCTTTAAAGGTACTGTATACAGTTCCACCTCCTGTAATGAGTGTTGCAGCTAATCTCTGATCTAGCGTGATAACCGAAACACTTTTTAAAAAGACAACCCCCCTCCCCCAGTATTTCCAAACCAGAATAAAGCAAACCATAAATATACAAAGTTCCAGGTTACAAAAGCAAGGATTGACCCCCCAAAACCTTGACTGAGCGGCGTATAAGACGTTCTCCACCAGAATAAAATAACGGTATAAATAATATAATGAAGGCACCAGCCTCACCATTGACCTAAAATTGCACCTTCCCTCGAGATCAAACAATAGAAGAGGACGTGAAAGTAAAACTAAAAACTTTATTTAAAAAATAAATAAGGAGAACAAAACAACAATAGAATAACTTTGCGTCGTAACCATTGTGATAGGCAAATCCAAGACCTGCATACTATAGAGGCCAAAGAATTATTCGAGCTCTTGTTTCGTCGCTGAGACTGAAACGGCAACTCAGGGAACAGGAGCGGAGTTTGTAAACAAGGTCGGACAGGATTTATTAGTCCTGTGTTCTTTCTGACGTAAACAAGATACATTTTTGCCTGAGCAAGGCCAGGGTAAATTCTCGGGCGACATAACGACAGTAACAGGTAAATACAGAGAGAGAGAGAGAGAGAGAGAGAGAGAGAGAGAGGGGGGGCGCTGAGAGAGACAGACAAATGGGGAACGCTTTTGTGTGTGTTTGTGTGTGAATGTGTGTGTGTGTGTGAGAGAGAGAGAGAGAGAGAGAGAGAGAGAGAGAGAGAGGAAAGAGAGATAAAAAGAGGCAGGGGAGAGAGAAAGACCAATGAGGGAAGAGAGAGAGAGTGTGTGTGTGTGTGTGTGTGTGTGAGAGAGAGAGAGAGAGAGAGAGAGAGAGAGAGAGAGAGAGAGAGAGAGAGAGAGAGAGAGAGAGAGAGAGAAAGGAGTGAAAAAGAGATAGAGAACGAGAAAAGAGAGAGAGGATTATAGGAGAGTGAAGAGTATTTGCTTATATTTTTTTGTTGTTGGTGTTCAAAAGTTTTATGGCGATTGAGTCGCGTGCATAATTTTAGAACTCTGTCCTCTCTAGAGACAAATTAATGTTGGCTTTATGCAAGCAGCAATGTCGTGTCAGCATAAGTTAATCCTTCTTTCTTTTTTTCCCCTTTCTTTTATTTCTTTTCATACTTTGATATTATTTGGGTTTTTCTGTTGTTGGAGTGTTTTATGGTAAGACGTTACAAGCGTCTTTATTTGCAATCCTCTGCACAGTTATACATATTAATATTATCAAGCTGGTCCGAAGACAGAATCACTTATCGGCGGTGTTTACAATATCTCAACTGAAATAAGAAGTCACCGTGACCTTTCAAAGGGTGTAAAGTTTGATAGTTATTATTCTTGCATATTATATAACAACAGTACATGAAGGTGATAAACATTGTAGCTCGTTAGTTTTTCAGCTTAGAAAGTCACGGCCTTTCAAAATTTGAGGACATAGAGCGGTGATTTTCTGTTTGTTTCGATTGTTTCGTGTGTTTGTTTGTTTGTCTGTTCATTTTGTTTGTTTGTTTCGTTCGTTTTAGTCGACATGATTACGGCCTTTTAGTGGTGGGGAAAAATAACAGACAGACAGATCAACAGTGGAAAAGGAAAGGCGGGGGATTTACCAACGGCATCCTATATAGTCCAATACGGTTGTAAGTATTTTTTCCAAAAAAATCGTTTCATTTGCCTATAATTCAAGGCGGAAGGTCATTATAAAGCAGCGCCCTATTTGACACAACGCGGAAGGTCACGCCTAGTAGGAAATACGAAATACAACATCAGAAGGAAAAACAACTTTTATAAACTTACATAAGCATTATATTCAGTGCCAATTTGACTATATGGCTCTCGGTGGGAAAGGCACAAATAATTTGTTACTATCAATGTATCTCATTCAACAAAGGAAACTATTGTCAAAGAGGCGCAGGGAATTTCCTGCCTGTTGGTCAGGTGTTTTGAGGAACTAGTTTTTAATTAAAGAATCTTATTTAAATAAAAACCTTTCCTATTTTAACCGTTAATTTCCAATGGGACTGAGCCAAACGTGTGTGTGTGTGGGGGGGGGGGGGGGCTTTGAAACTCCCAAAACAACCCAAGGTTAAAGAACGCCATTCCCCTCTTTTCTTTTCACTATTTAAGGAGGATTTAAGAAATAAGCCCTTTGCACCGTATTCCCTTCTCTATTGGTGTCTGTGAAGTAGCGGTTAGGCGATTTATATCGATTAGCTGAGGCTTTCTTCTGGGAAGTTGCATCCCTTTCAGCCCGGGCTGGCCCTGATAGGGAGGCTATAAGCATAAGCCTGTCTCCTCTACATGACAAAAATGTCGATTGGGGCGTAAAGCATCCATACTAGAAAAGGGGATTTAATCAACAGCCTTTTGAACCAAACGCTATCTCTTTTGTTTTTGGGTGGAGCACGAACGCTTAATTGTGAGACTTTGTGATGCGTTGAGCTCTCGTCAAAATAATGGCATCGAAGGAACCGTCATTTTCCCACCATAACGTGGTCAGACATTCGTAGCGCAACTTATCCTCAAATATCTCTTTAACGGGTGAACGAATATCACCCATACTTGGCAGAGCAGTTTGTATCAATTTGTCTATAACTTAATCATGTTTTCCAACAACATTAACTGTGGCTAGATTTTAAAAACGTTCTTCTTAATTTATTATAAAATACCTGTACTATAAATCTCCGTCACGCGGAAAAAGGGATCGTCCACAGCATTTCTCACAAGCATATTTTTGCATATGGCCTACATCACAACTCACCAATGACACTTTTTGTGGGAAACTTGTTACAAGAAATTGATTTTTTGCACAAAAGGTTCTCAAAACATGAGTTCAATAAACATAATGTTGCGATTCGAAAAAAAAATTACAGAGTTGCTTTAAAAAACAATATTGCAACAGCTGTAGACCTTTTGAAATCTGTAGAAACCAAACACTTAGATTTTTAAAATTAGTATTTATTAAGGAATTTTCTATAATACAGATACCAGGTGTTTACAAAATATTGATCTGTTAAGACAAATTGATACAAGTCATTGCGCCAAAGCTGGAGAGTCAAACAAATGTAGGAAATATTTGACTATAAGTTGCGCTACAAATTTTTGTCCGCACTATAGTTTGGCCATTTTCCGTTTTGTCGCAACCGTAAGGTCGTGTGTTCGAATCCCGTCAGGGGCCCGACGTTGTGTCCTTGGGAAAGACATTTTGCACAAATTTTCCTCATTTCACCCAGGAAGAAATGGGTACCCGGCTATAGACAGTGAACGATCTTGTCAGTTTGATAGTGTTTGAGAGCGTGAAATCCGCAGCTTGCACTGTATGCTTCCACGGAAGCCTAGAATGTTCCTGAGTGTTCTCAGAGGGTCTGCTAGGGTAATAATAGTTGTAAAGGGCATAGAGCATGCTCCTGAGCGTGGATATGCGCTATATAAATGCAATTATTATTATTATTATTATTATTATTATTATTATTATTATTATTATTATTATTGTGGCACAGAAGAGAGCATTGTGTATCTGTGCGTTTTCTGTTCGACGCTTTAACTTGTCTCCCCACCCAACGCTAACTTTGTTTCATTTATCTGCTGCTGCTGTTGTTGTTGTTGCTGTTGTTGTTGTGATGGTGGTGGTAGGATGGTGGTGGTGTTGCTTTGCTGTTAATCAAGCTGGAAGATTTACCAGACATAATGTAAGCCGTGTCGAAGGCGGGATGTCATGACCTTGTTATAACCGACAACTACGAAAAGTAAAATGACCTCTGGAAAATAAGACAAAACATAGTGTGGCCGTTTTCCGACCAGTCGACTCGATTTAGATGAGAAAAATGTTTAATAATATTTTCTACTAGAAGAAAGGAGATAGCCTAAAGTAAAAAGAGAGAAACACAATAGGTGGTATTTAAGGTATTTTTGTAATGCATATTATGTTGTTTTTATGCCCTAATCGACACAGGGTCCATAACTTTTCGTATTAATTTTCTTCCTATAGGTTTGTCAGAAATGCCATCTGTAATAGAGTTCCACATTAAGGACACAAGTTAACTTTGACCCAAACTCTCTTAATCTGACGTCACCTGTCTTGGTCGAGTAAAATAGTAGAGTATTATTGCTATGATTCTATGATACAACCAACATTCATACTCGATACACGTTCTTTCTATCTTTCTTTCTTATTCTCTCTGTTGCTGTTTTTTCTTTCCTTTTCCTTGTTATATATCTTTCAATCACTCTCATTCTTCCCACCCTCTCCTCTCTCCCATCACTTCTCTCTCTCTCTCTCTCTCTCTCTCTCTCTCTCTCTCTCTCTCTCTCTCTCACACACACACACACACACACACACACACCAACACACACACACGCACACACACACACACACACACACACACGCACACACACACACACACACACACACACACACACACACTCACACACTCACTCAATCACTTTCTCACGTTGAATCTCTCTCGCTCTCTCTCAGCCTTCCTCCCCCCTCCCGCACGGTTAAATCTAGGGACCAGATGAGGGGGGGTGGAAGGAGGGCGTAAA
>NW_004797624.1:314062-321562 GCF_000002075.1 Aplysia californica | reverse complement strand
AGTGGTAACGAGATATTATTCTCCCCGAGTTGGGTGTGCAAAGGCGTAACGGGTAAGGAGTTCAGGCGAGGACAAACTGGCAGTTCACGTCTCTATGCACAAACAACACGCGAGGAAAGAGCAGAACTGGAGTATCATGGCTCAGGACAGATGTTTGAGGGGAGGAATGTAACATAGACTAGCCGAAATCGTATAAGACGGCAATCCATTGTCGGTGAGAAAGGTGGCCGTTTTATACAGTTTCAGCAGTATTACTTTTACATAGTGTCATTATAATGTAAAAAAAAAACAACCCTAGGAAGAAAATATGAAGTGTCTGTTTGTATAGATATTTGTCTAAAACAGGTGACCGTAAGAGCAGGTTCGACTGTTATTGCAACTGTAAAGTTAACTCATTGAAGACGCCAATCCTGCCCTTTCAAAAGCTTGGAAAAACTTAACTTCGTTATATCCATACAGACTTTCCAATTATGTTTTCTTTTTCTGAAATTTAGAAAGGCAGGCAACAACATTTATATTAATATGACATGTCAAATGTTGTGTTTGTGGTTTGTGTATGCGGGCTTGAAATAATGTGCCACAACAATGAATTGGAATTGCTTTTGGTCGGACAAATCTGTCTGACGCGTCTTTAAAGTGTTAATTTTTTACGGCCTAACTACTACATTTTTAATAAGTTTGGAGCGGTCATCTGCGACCGTGCCTGTGAGGGTCAAACCAGGCTTAAAATAGACGGGTGCAAGTTTCCAACAAACAGTTGTAATAAATACTCGATTAAAATCCTCGTCACTCAGGAATCAAACTCAGAAAAGAAAAGAACGAAACACATATTGACTCCATCTTTAGGAGCCCAAATTTATGGACAGTTCAAATTGTAGATATATAAATACTTAGCAGTGGAGGGAACAAGGCATCAACTATACCAAGTGATATGTGCACAAAAACAAAGCAAGCACCAGTTGTTGATTTAACCACTTTTGACTCCAGAAAACAACCACTCCTCTCCAAACAAACAAACAAACAAAATAGCAAACAGACAGACAGACAGACAAACAAACAAACAAACAAACAAATAAACAAACAGAAAAGGAGACAGAACAAAAAACAGAAAAAAGACGAGACAGTGTTGAGATAGGCGAGTTTATCGCTAAGCCTATAAGAGTGCGCATGAATGCCTGCCACTTCAGCCAAAAGTGTGACGCTTATACAACGACGACCGTCCGATCCATGTGAGGCTCAGCTCTAGAGCGAAAACGTGCTATCTGGGCATCCGTAATATTAGTTGGTTTTAGTTTTTAGTTTTAGTAAGAGTTTAACGGCACTTGCAACACAATAAGGTCATATGAGTGCCGAAAATTAACAAAAACAAAAGGGAGGATAGCAGATAAAGACGACAGATGTTTAATAAGAAAGAAGTCAACCATCTCAGCGCACCCGCCAACCGCCCAAGTATTTTTAGTTTGCTCTGTTTACGTAAGGGGCTTAGAAGGTAAGGCTTTTCCAGACATAAACGGGTTGTTTCAAGGTCGTTGCAGTGGGCACAATGGTAAGAGGAGATGTGCGATTAAGGTCTAACCAGACAAGTAAAGGCCTTTCCTCAGACAGGATTTAGGTTGTTGGCGCGTTCTCTGGTTTGGTTTCTTCTTCTTTCCTATCAAATATATATCCTTTTTCTCTCTTTATTCTCTTCTGGGAGACCCTTCTCTCATGTAGCTGCCTATTTTTGAACTCCCGCCTACATCAAGATTTGAGAGATACAAAGTCGAAAGCAAAAAGCAAATTTCGAATGCATGTACTACGAGAAATGAAATCTTGATAGTTAGTCCTTCTTATTCATAATCCTCTTATGTTTATAATGTAATTTATTGTCAGCAGTTGGGCTGTGAGAGTATGAATGTTTGCTTATTTGAAAGCAGTATCGCAAGAACTTAAGTATGCACGTTCAATCATTTGTATTTTGTATTAAGATGAAAGTATTGTAAGACGTCTAGGCCGTTTTGTACGGGAGTGAGCACTATAATATAGACCATAACTGCATTATTACTGCTTTTTTTGTGTGCTAGTCTCATTATAGTAACAGCTTTTATTTTCGGCACTTACATTACCTCTTTGAGCTGCAAGAGCCGTAAAACTCTTACAAAAACTCTAATATTGAAGACAAGATCTAGTTAATTAATTATGTTTATGTTGTAACTGTCAAACTCTTTGCTGTTGCTTGCAAAAGACGCGAGTTCAATTCTGGGGAGGAGAAGTTTTTGTTTGTTTGTTTGTTTGTTTATTTCTATTACGTTTGTGTTGTTTTCCTTTTAAACAGATACAGAGGAACATGCTGGAACAGTTTACCTGACCAAGACAATCACCTGCACAAACGGCCACATCCCACTTTCCCTTTTGCCTATTTTTTCTGTATTTTTATGACTTTCCAAGGGGACTATTTGTTTAAAATTACCGCTATTCTCCTCGACAATGTTGGCTGTTTTGGACAGGTTTGACTGCTATCCCCGTCCGTCTGCTAGGACATTGTAGCCCTATCAGTTGTGTTTACTCCTTTCGGGAAAGTGACAAGTTTGAAGCTGCCCGCCTCGTAAAGATCTGTATCGTATCAATGGCGGCGTGTTGTGGCGTCTATCCTTGTTATCGTCATGTCTCACATCCTATGCTGTTCGGTCAACTTGCTAAGTGGACTGTTCCAACATTAAGTATCTGTGTATTTGAAATTAGCAACTCTTGTTTTATCCGTCAGTGTCGAGTGAGTTTAGCCGTAATATGTTGCTGATACTAGATCTAGAAAGTTGATGCTAGTTCTTGTATTCCTACAGAGTAACCTAGCTGTTAGGCTACCAGACTCCTAATCGTGAGGTTGCGGGTTCGGGAGTTCGAGCCTCCGCTTGGTCCGATGTTGTGTCCTAGGGAAAGACACTTTACACAAATTTCCCACTTGGCTCGGTCCTTTCGGAGATCGACGTTAAACTCGGAGGTCCCGCCCCTTTAATAACTTAATAGTGTTGATAGAGATGTTAAACCTATACCAATTCACCATTTTCCACAGGCGGCGTAAAATATACCAACTTAGACACCTCGAGGTGTCATCTCTGACTCAGCAGAGCTTGACCTGTAATGACCCCTCCATCCCTCACGGTTGCGAGCTGCCTGCTGCCTGCTGCCGTTCCACATTCTGCCATACCCAGGCTAGTCTATGTCTTATTGTTGTCCGCCCATGTTTCTTTGTCTACCCCATGCTTTCCTGCCAGACATCTATTTCGGTCTAGTACCTCTTCCGCAACGATCTGGATTTTATATGGTCAACGTATTGTATTTTTTACGTTTCATTTTGTTAAGCAGGGGTTGCCTCGTGTGGAGAATCTGACACACCTCATTGTAAGTCTGTTTTTTCCTCTTTCTCTTTTTTTTCTTCTTTTTTTCTTGTTTCTTTTCAGCTCAAATTACCCGAACAGATACATAATGCATTAGAATGTGTAAAAGGAAATATTTTGGGAAAAAGAGAACCAAAAGGTCAGGGACAATAAACCTAAGACTTATATCAAAATATTATTATCTTAAACAATGCACCTTTCGGTTTTGGTGTGGTTTACGCCTTCTGTCCTATAAAACATGTATCATCTTAATATCTTTTTGTTAGTTACTCTCTTGTAACACCTCTAATCTCCAGCACTTATATGACCTAATTGGGATGCAGGTGCTGCAAAACTCTTACAAAAACAAAGCACTCTAACGTTCACTATGGAGCGTGCCATTTGAGCCAAATAAAGAGGGAGGAAAGGGTGGAGGGGGGCGGGGGGTAGAGGAGCAGCACACACTCGACTAGCTATGGCTGGACTGGTGTTTTGCTCTGTTTTGGCGAAATGACCCTTGCTACACCGATTTGCGGCGAAGCTTCTGTAGAGACCGAAGAGAGGCGGCCTTGAAAGTGTCGGCCAAGGACGGTGCCATGGCTAAGTAAAGATAGATAATACTTTATTGTTCCAGAGGGAAATATTTCTTGGCTGTACAGGGCCGTAAAAACATATGCAGGTATACAGAAAAAGTTTGAATATATTACATCATTCTCTTTAAAATTCAATCTGAAAAGAAAAGTAAAACTGACAAACAAAATCGGGAAAATAATCATACAAGACTTGCCATGCAAACCAAGTGTCTGCATATTGTCAGTACTTGCTATTATAATATTATGTTGCTTGTTAAGTGATTAAGCTTATAGCCTGCTGAAAAAGGGAGAGAGAAGAAAGGAAAGTAAGAGAGAGACAGACAGAGAGAGAGAGAGAGAGAGAGAGAGAGAGAGAGAGAGAGAGAGAGAGAGAGAGAGAAAAGGGGGGAATGGGTGAGGAGAGAGATAGGTAGAGTGATAAAGACTGACATAGAGCAAGAACAGGAGAAATACAAAGATAGAAAGATAGAGAGAGAAAGTGCAAAAGAAAGAGACAGAAATAAAGAGAAAGGGAGAAAAGAGTGGGAGGGAGCAAGAGAGAGCGATAGAGATAGATAGATAGAGAGAGAGAGAGAGGGGGAGAGAGAGAGAGCTAAATGGGTAGAACAGGGTGGGGTGGCTGAGAAATCGGGTATTGTTGTCGGTAGAGCACTCTCGCTCTGAGCCTGGATTTTTTTCTGCTGACAGCGAGTATCGTATTGCGGCTGGAGAACGCAGCCAAACAGATCATGACAATGTGGATTTGGTATAGGATTACAGCAGGCTGTTCCCTAATATGGGGTGCCCACTACGGATGGGATCGGCCGATGGGTCCGATCGCCCGACTTGATCGCCTCAAAAACAAACGTGTTTGTGTTCAGTTTCAGGTGATCGAGTCGGGCGATCGGCGCGATCCAGCGGTAGTGGGCACCCCGTTTAAGACCACAGAGCACAGCTCTTAGAAGTCAAAAAGTGCTTGGGTTTATAGACAGGTCAAGAGAGTTACATAAATAATACTTTATTGTTGAACCTGTCTAAAACGACCACCAATAATTGTCAAGAAAAAAGTGTCCATCTAGGACATGTGGGTCATTTTAAACAATGAATACACGAGTGTGTGTGTGTGTGTGTGTGTGTGTGTGTGTGTGTGTGTGTGTGTGTGTGTGTGTGTGTGTGTGTGTGTGTGTGTGTGTGTGTGTGTAGTTTCCTGACTTTGTGGATAATGCACACAATGCGAATATATATTATTGCCCGACAACTGCCACCTTTCTTTTTGTGGCTACAAAACATAAAATATATACGGGAAAAAAATTGAAGATCAGTCCTATCTACGTTTAGTTACCTTTTCCTCTCCGCAGATGCTATACAACAAGGTTTTTATCTTAACTTTATACATAATTGGAAGATGCGCACTTTTAAACAATCGAGACTTGTGAAAGACATTTCGAAAGCCCTGTCTGAGAACTCACAAACAACTTTGTCATGCAACATGAATGTATTATCTTTTCTTCCTGGTAATTATATTCTTTTCTTCTCCCGTATAATATTTTGTTTCTGCTTCTCTGCCTGACTTTTTCTCTGCACTTAATGATTTTTGTTGTGTGGCTGTGCTTCTCAAGCTAAAAAAACAAACAAATTTAATTTGACTTCTTTTTCTTCTTTTACCCCACTTTTCTTCTTTTCCTTTTTTTACTAATCGCAACACCAGCGCTTTTGTTCAAAGCTCACAAACAACTCGTCGACAAGAAAAGATGTGATTGTTGTCAGTGCTCATTTCTATTTCGAAATCGGGAAAATCGAAAATAAAATGCTTTTGTGTTCATGTCAAGTGCCCGAAAGTGCATTAATGAACTGTGTTTACGTGCGTTGTCAACGCCAAAGCCTCGGTTACGGTACTAAATTTCTAAACACCGGAAGTTTTAAAAAGAATCAGCTTCTTCTCATCCTTCAGGCTCTAAACCGAACGCAAAGGATGAAAAGCAAGAGGAAAGACTGAATACCCTTTAATCTGTATTTCATTCATTATAAAGCAGTAATAGTGTATGTGGCATGAAAACACCACATAAACGTTGAAAGGTCTCGTAAGCCTCTATTCTTGTGGATTCAAAAGAAACAATCGGCATGGCTTATAGATGCTTGTGTCCTGAAATCAAACTCGCATATGTCAACGATAAATTTCAGCTGTAGTGCTTTCATGAAAACATGAGTCACGTTTTTCAAAAGGGCAGCCACACGTAACATTATGGGGAACTTGTGCTGCAAAAACGTCACATCAAAATCAAGGAAAGGAAAAGGAGACAAGTCGTCGATGGGGCAGGTAGGCTCAGTTTTACTTCTGGAATAAACACAAGCAGTATCACTTTATTTGGAGACTTTACGAATCGCTGAATTATATTATAGGTCTGTCAGCTTAGGCACTTGCATGACGCAATGTGGGTTAGCGTGGTGAAACCAAGCGCTCGGCAACATAATGAAATCATTTTACCTGTTTGTGGCAAATTTTCAAATTGCACGTGTTTTGAACGGAAGAAGAAAAGGAAAAGAAAATACCTAACCCTAAAACTTACCTTAATCAAGGAGGCAAGCCCCCCCCCTCATAAATAAGAAGTGCTGCTTCTGATCAGGGGGACCCCCACCCCACAAATTACCCTATGAGAAAAGAAAACCTACCCTCTGCAACGAGCGACCTCCTCAATAAACACAATAAACAAGAGTCCTAACCCGTACACTGACCCAACCCCTAACTCTACCCCTACCCCCATCTTTACCCCAACCCTAACCCTAAAAACCTAACCCTCAACAAAACCTAACCATACCCCTACCCCTAACCCTCAACAAACACAAGCCTACCTCCACCCCTACCCTAACATTAACCCCAATCCCTAGTTCCTACCACTACCCCTACCACAACCCTACCCCTTACCCTAATAATCCTCAACAAACAAAATAAAGGAGAGACCTATCCCTACCCCAAACCCTAACCCCACCCCCACCATCCTAACCCTAACTCTACCGCCAACCCTACCCTTACACCAAACCCCAACCCTTCGCAAACTCAATAAAGAAGAGGCCTAACCCTAAGCCTACTCCATCCCACCCCCACCTATAACCCTCAACAAACAAAATAAAAAAGAGACCTACTATTATCCCTACCCCTAACCCCGCCCCTAACCCTACCTCCACCCCGACCCCAACACTAACCCCAACGACCTACCCCTAGCCCTAAACAAACACAATAAAGAGGAGACCTACCCCTACCCCTACACCAAACCCTAACCCTAAAAATCATAATAAAGAAAAGACATAACCCTACAAGGAAAGACCTATCCAACTAGCCCTAGGCCTACCCCGGGCCAGACCCTACCCCAACCCCTACCCCAGACCCTACCCATACCTCTACCCCTATCCCTAAACCGAACCCTAACTTTCTATTTTTCTCAGTTTCATGTTGGTCGCTCTTTGCGGAATTCCTCCTCCCTAATAATAATACAATGTATTTTTCTAGAATTAATCGCGGTGAGAATTTGGTTAGAAACTGAAGAAAACCTGACAACTCAGCGCTCCCAAACAACGGA
>NW_004797624.1:306985-312899 GCF_000002075.1 Aplysia californica | reverse complement strand
TCTCTCTCTCTCTCTCTCTCTCTCTCCCTCCCTCCCTCTCTCTTGCCTTCTGTTCTTCGTTTATCTGACAGCCTTCGATTTTAACATTTTGTAAAGTAAATTCAATGTACAGAACGCTGCTTACTGGAAGTTCTTTCGCCTGAACTAACCTGATTCTCCCTGTTGTGTCTATTCATGTCTTAGTTTTTCGAAACACTCTGTAACCGCAAGTTGTCGTGTCGAAACTGTGCTGTTCCCTCCACCAACGAAAAAACAATAAGCAATACACATGCCTTATATTGTTCCTGCAGCATGCTTTTGTAGACGGTAAGGTATTTTTCGGAAAAATTAGGCTATTACTTAATGGTTTGTTTATTGAATCTTCAATGAACTATTGGTTTATTTGAAAGCCACTGTCTGGTTAGGTTTTTTATTTATTTTTTTTTTGGTGTTTTTTAATGTTGAAGTCGTTTGGAGCTGGGTAGGTTTTTAAGTTTTGTTTCTATTTAATTCTTTTTTTCTAGTTGATTTTCTTTTAACTTGAAAACGGTAATTTTTGTTGTGTGTCTTTGTACTGACATTCTAATTATTGTTCTTTGATACACTTGATGCCCAGTTCGTCTAAAAGACAAAGCCATGGGTCACCTGCCCTCGATTTATTTCTAGAACAAAATTATGTTCGAAAATAGCAGTTATTTGCCTGTGCATAAAAATTCCAGTTCGGGCAATCGCAGACTTCGGCTAACGTAGTCAAGTCGTATATTATGGAAGAAGAATTGTATATGTGTTTTCGTAAGGCTAAAGCTTGCTATAAGAGTTATCTTATTGACCTTATGAGGTTTTTTTGTTTAGGTTTGTTTGTTTTTCTCCAATACTTCATAAGCATAAAAAGAACGTTGCTGGCCGCATTACAAATTGCTTTCTACAACTTTCGAACAATTCAGTTACTGAAGGGTAGCGTTGCCTGTTTCAATTTAATGGTTTGATTTTAAAACCTTGTACAGGGGGGGGGGGTTGTCTGTTTGTTTGTTGTTGTTTGTTTTTGTTTTTTTGGCTAGTGTTTTACGGTCGCTACTGCATAAGGTTATGTGAGCGCGCGGGACACATTAAACAATTTCAGTTGGTAGGAAATTTTTGAATTTTCCCCGGGTGGCGGTCGAAGCCTACTCTACTCTATTTTAGACCACCAAGGGATCTTTGACGCGCGCAGCTTGCACACAGAACCTCCAAGATTTTTCGCCCTTGCCCGACAAGGCTAGATGTAGATCTTTCCTACCAGAAGATCAGGGGTGTGGCTGAAAGACAGCTGTAAGAAGGGGCCAAGGAGTAACAGTAGAAAGGCTGCAGAAGAGGAGGGGGCAAAGGAGGTGAGGGTTGGGGGCAGACAGTGGAGACGAAAGCAGACGACAGAAAATTGCTAGAGAGCAGGAAGGAGGTGAAAAGAGACCATTTTTAGAAGAAAATTGTTTTCCGTCGCTACCCATGTTTCAACCCGTTACCATTGTTAAGACGCGAATACCTTCACCTCTAGGCCACGAGAACCCCCTCTTGTACAGTTTATATAAACTTTCTTTTCCTTTGTTGAATAGTTCCTGTGTGCATTTATTTGGTATTTGGTTACTATTTTTCTTCTTTTTTTAACTGTTTCTCTTTTTGTTTGTTTGTTTGTTTGTTTGTTTTTGATAATGTGGGCATCTTGGCTGTAATGAATAACAATGATAATAATAATAATAAAGAAGGTAATAATAATCAAATAATAATAATAATAATAATAATAATAATAATAATAATAATAATAATAATAATAATAATAATAATAATAATGATAATAATAGTAGTATTGTTAATAATAATAATAATAATAATAATAATAATAATAATGATAATAACAATAATAATAATGATAATAACAATAATAATAATAATAATAATACTTTGTCCACTGTCATACACAAGACAGAGCCGAAACGTACTATGAATAAGCAGGTAATTGGCGAATGCTCTGGTGTGGTTTGCTTTTTCGTTCCTGTCTAACATCTATCGTCCTGGTGTCTTCTCCTTTATTTTTGTTTTTGTTATTTTCTTGTAACTCCTCTAATGCTCGGCACTTATATGACCTTGTTGCGTTGCAAGTGTAAAACCCGCCTTACTAAAGAAGCACTTTGAATTAGAGGGACAAACTATCAATTAAATTTTGCTTCGACTTTGTGTCCTTGGAATATTGTACGAGAGAGAGAAGAAAGTGTATATGCGTGTGTTAGAAAGACAGACAGAGAGAGAGAGAGAGAGAGAGAGAGAGAGAGAGAGAGAGAGAGAGAGAGAAAGTAAGTTCCAGGTAGATGGGGATACACCGCAAAGAAAGGACCTTCCACCGAGTCTTTGAACTTCCTGCATGTGTTCTCTCATAAGAAACAGCTCCCGATTAAAGAGACCTTGGTGGAGCATACATTTCATTTGAATGAGGCTGCTTGAATTTGAAGCGAGGGGGCGTTATCGTTTAACACATTCATGGCAAAGGACAGCTGTCTCGTAGGTAACTCTAGATTTTATTTTTGGAGCCCAACAAAGTTTTCTTAATATAAATGTCATGACGCGTGGGATCGGGCGCTTGTCAATTTTTGGGCATAATGAATTATTGGTGTACTCTTAAAGCCTGTCTATTTTTCTTGCTTTTGGTGGAAACACAATGCCAATGTATATTGAACAGAAGTCAAGATACTGACTATCGAAGGAGGTCGGGGTCGCCTGATGTTTGGGGTAAAAAAAGTCGAGAAAATTGGTTGCCAAACTGTGGTGACTTCAAAAGTTAAAATATCCTTTGAAACTGCAAATTTACAGTTTGATCTACGTTTTTCTGTAAATTCAAAACAGAAATGCATTTTTTGAATGGACATAAAAGATGATGGGCCTAAAACGAATATATCGATGAAAATTACCGAATCTCCGGAAATAGTCGATTTCTTCGATTTCATTATTTTGACGAGCGCCTGATTTCTTCACGCTCTTCCTCTCTGTAAACACGATTGTTGCAGTTTGGTTTTGAGAGCGCTGTAGTTCCAAGATGGTGACGTTCAAGATGTTTGCAAAGAGAAAGTTCCAGATAACTATGCGAAAGAGCACAAAGAAATGACATAAATGCCATCTGTTTTCGATCGCACTGTCATTGAGTGGTCGGAAGCCTTTCAGGAGGGTTGATGAGTTGACTGGTTAGTTGGTCGGTTGAATGGCTGTTTGTATTTTTGGCTGGTCGGTTGGTTGGTTAGTTGGTTATTGGTGGTTGATTGTTGGTGGTTGGTTGGTTGGTTGGTTAATAGAAAGTCGATTAGTTGGTTATTGTTTGGTGTTTGGTTGTTAGACTCGTTGGTTGATCACTGATTAGCTGTATTTTTTGCTATTTGAGTTATTGTTTAGGATGGTGGGTGAGAATGAGAAGGTATTTAGTTTGTTTCATAGCCTGTTTATTGACTAGCTGCTTAATGTTTGTCAATGTTTGCTCCATTTGATCTTTTATTGATGATTAGATAGGGTGTTGAGTAAAGGACTGTTTAGAACAAAAATTGTTTTAAGATACCATCTTCAGTTTTCATTTAAACCTTCAATAGCATCAATCAGCCACAGAGGGTAAGAAACCAGAAGTACTGAAGGTTTCTAGAAGTATCTCAGGTGGAAAAAAATTCTACTAGAATGCGCCAGGCGGGAATTATTTATTTCAAAGAGTTATTGATTAAATTTCATTTTCTATCCTTTACAACGTAATATTGGACAATTCAGAGACTTTTTTCTGTTATGTGACTACATTCTCAAAAGCTCCAAATGTTGCTAGAAACACGTCAACTAACTTGGTTTCTAGATAGCACCCATACATGTATTTGGCAGAATTCTTTTTCACGCCTGACCAATATTGCGAAAAGTTGCAACTCTTTGTTCAACATTGGCTGATAATAAGAAGGATATTTGGAACCCTCGCAGTCCTGATTGTTTGTGGTATAGTATTTGTTTTCAAACTTGTGAATAGGTACGCACAAAAAGGTCATCATTTAACTTTTTTTTTTTTCTCACACCGTTTGGGTTTTGTGGAAGTACATTCATATTTTAATCAGAACAGTTCTAGGTTTAAAACACTAAAAATTCCGAAGAACGCCAAAACACGAGAGTTTTTCAATTTGAGATAGATCTAGTGGGGACAGAATATCATTGTATGACGTTTTCAATTACTGTTGCAGTAATAATAATAGAAATAATAATAGATAGCATTTGTATAGCGCATGTCCCCACTCAACAGCAGGCTCTATGCGCTTTTCACTATATTATTACCCCAGCAGACCATATAACACTCCGAAACATTCTCAGCTTCCCGGGAAGCATACAGTGTAAGCAGCCGATTAAGCGCTCAAACACTAACAAACTGACAAGATCTTTCGCTGTCTATAGCCGGGTACCCATTCCCACCTGGGTGAAGTGAGGAAAATTCGTGTTAAGTGCCTTTCCCAAGGACACAACGTCGGGCCCTTGACGGGATTCGAACCCACGACCTTACGGTTGCGAGTCCGAGAGCCTAACCACTAGGCCACCGACGCAGTGTGTTCATATGGTTGACATTGATGTCCAAAAAGGGCATGGGTTGCATCACTTCCCAAAGAACAAATCCTTTGAAATGTCAGTTAATTCTAAATCATGGTCTCAGCCCTCCTTTGCTACAAACAACGTTATGCAAAGTGGGAAAGCTGTACAAGGTATACTATTATAGACCAACGCAACGTGTTGCGATATTTTAAAGAAAATACAAAGATTACACCAAGTTGAAAACCCATTTCTCAAAACTATCTCACTCTCTCTTTCTCCTCTTAAGTCCCCCCCCCTCTCTCTCTCTCTCTCTCTCTCTCTCTCTCTCTCTCTCTCTCTCTCTCTCTCTCTCTCTCTCTCTCTCTCTCTCTCTCTCTCTCTCTCTCTCTTTCACTTTCTCTTTTTCCCTTGTGGATGGTTGACGGGCGCACCAAGCATCTAACATTCTTATATTTCCTTCTATCTTTCTTTGTATTTTAATCCCAAGAAACACCTCTAATCTTTGACATTTATATGACCTAACTGTGTTGCAACTACCAATAAAAATTAAATTTGCTGAAGCTAAAACTGAATTACAAAGTGAAATAACAATTGTTCTAAAACTTTTTTTAAAACTTCGCTAAACATGTTGTCGTCTCTACTCTTGTTTTTCTTCATCTTTTTTTGCTGTTGTGGTGGTGTGGTGTGTTGCAGATTACAACGAAAGTTTTAAAATCTTCGACAAGAATAAGGACGGGAACATCTCGTTGGACGAGATTCTGGAGACGTTCCATGAGATGAACTTGCCTCTCACCCAAGAGGAAGCCGCCGATCTCATAAATGAGTTTGATGTAAACGGTTTGTTTCTAAGTCGATTTCCTTTACCGTTCTTGTGCTTTTTTGCACGCTTTCTCTCACTCACTAATTGTATTTGCCTCTCTGTCTGTCTGTCTGTCGGTCTGTCGGTCTGTCGGTCTGTCGGTCTGTCTGTCTGCCCCCGCCCCCTCCTACCCACCCTACCAGGGTCACCTAAGAATTTCCGAGAATGACCCAGTAAGGATCGGAATCACAACCTTTAGAGTGAAAGACGATTAGTATTAAAAAGATTCAGAACAAATTATTTGACAAAAATTCCACAGAAACAGTCTGTATTTTAGCAATTTAACGTGAGTTAGCTACCTATATGAAGAGAATTTGTATCGAGTATCTCCGTGTTTCGAATGGGAAGTAGTAGATTCTATCCCTTTAAATCTGGGTTGCCCTGAAATGCAAGATTGAAGCCCGCCTACTACATAAATGATCTAAATTACGTCAATAGTAGAGTGTAAAACACTGGAATTCCGACTGCTTAGTATAGCACTCTTCCATACGACATTTAAAAAGTGATGCAAAA
>NW_004797624.1:301985-304485 GCF_000002075.1 Aplysia californica | reverse complement strand
GAGGATAGAGACAGAGGCAGAAAGAGAGAGATACAGACAGGCAGACAGACAGACAGACAGACAGACATACAGATAAAATGTAACGATAAACATGTGACAAAAAAGATGGTCACCCCTGGAAATCTAGGGGGGGGGGGGGTTGCCTGAAAAAGGACAAAAAGTGACGAGCAGAGGAAGAGCAATTACGGACAGAGCGAGAAAAACAATCCTGACCTCCTGGAGCGACATGCTCAGTTGGTTTTGGGGCCAGGCCAACGTGGTTTCAATGTCATGATTTTTATTACCGTTTTTTAATTGACTCCTTGGGGAACAGATAGGCGAATATGACAGCTGGCAAGACGACGATTAAAGAAGAAGACTAAATAATTATCATCCATAGGAGAGAAAGAGAGAGAGAAAGATAGATATATATATATATATATATATATATATATATATATATATATATATATATATATATATATATATATATATACAGAGAGAGAGAGAGAGAGAGAGAGAGAGAGAGAGAGAGAGAGAGAGAGAGAGAGAGAGAGAGAGAGAGAGAGAGAGGGAGATGTTGGGGGAAGGGGTCTATTTTGGGTCTCGTGATGCGTGGTTGGAACAATGGACAGAATGATTACACACGAACGTGGCAGCTTGAATGGAGTTGAACTGACTTTATGCACACAAAAAAGAAATAATAAAGGCGTTGCTTGTTTGTTGAGACGGGCGTCTGTGGTGAAATAGTTAAACATTTTGTAGTTGCATGCAAAGGACGAGAGTTTAATTCCTTTGTGTAGAAGTTAGATTATCTATACATATTATATTTTTGAGAAAGTTCGTCACTTTGGTCGCCTAAACCTTCCGACCCACTTAACTTTCGATTTTGAAAAAAAATTAAAAGTGGTTCAGAATCATTTAAATAGTACACAGTATTTAGTATTATTGAGGAGTCTGATGTCACTGTAGTTGAATGTTCAGTTTTTCATTAGTTTCGTTCAGATCTAATCTTGGGAAAGTCTGTCTTCTAAGACGCCATTGTAAACAAGTGAGGCTTCCGTTCACAAAGAGTGCGTGCCCTGATCCTACAATGACTTGATGATCGGTTCTTCTGAGTCAGTTCATCGAACGGGATAACCAGCTTCTATTATATATTTGACAACTTGAAAACGCATTTGTCACTTTTCTCTCAAGATCTATTGCTCTATATAGGTAGGCCAATGACTTTCAGTTCATGTAAATACAGCGATCATTTCTTTCATAGAAAGGGAGACCAGCTAGTCTTGTATATTATGTGTCTGGCTTCCTAGATACTGATGCCCACTCAACTTTAACACGAAGATTGAAGCTGCCGCATTCTGAATAATCTAAAAAGTGTCCATTTAGGCGCAGTCTAAAAACGTCGATTTGGACGTACAACAGTAATATAAGATAAGACAATACTTTATTCTCCCTGAGGGAAATTTTTTATTGGCTGTACAGAACCGTAAAAATACATGCAGGTATACATAAAGCTTTAAATTGTATTACTCTCTTTAAAATGCAATACGAAATGAAAAGTAAAGCTGACAAAATATACATATCACATCAGATGCATCATTCAACCACACGCACGAATTAAATTACAAGACTTTTAGAGTTATATAGATATATTCTCGAAAGGGCAATATTCTGACAATACCCTTATGGTAGATGGTATAAAAACTTCTTTGGTATCTTTCTTTCTTTGCTTTTGGAGGTACATATCTGCCACTGCGTGATCTGACAATTTGCATGGAAAGGGAGTGTGATGGGTCGTTTATAATACTTTTTATATTTTTTATACTTGTGGTCTTATACATTTCATCAATTCTAGTAAAATCATATCCAGAGATCTTGCTGGCTTTTATAAAGGCTTCTGTCAAACTTTTCTGCTTCTTTCACCTTACAACTCCCAGCCCAGTAGCAAATACAAAATAATAACACGCTTTTAATCGTTGTTTATTAGATTTGTGTATGTTGGGTTTTTTTACCCAGGAGAGGAACTCACTAAGCAAGATGCTGATCGCATCCTGGGACCGTACTACAGAGGAGGAGAGAAGAAAATAAATAAGGAAGACTTCAACTCAATAATGAGGAGCTACATATGAATGAAGACATGTGGATGAAGCAGGACTGTGCAGCTCTGAAGGGGGCGTGTTAATAATGAGCTAGTGTGCTGTGTGCTGTGTGTGTATGTGTATGTGTGTGTGTGTGTGTGTGTGTGTGTGTGTGTGTGTATGTGTGTGTGTGTGTGTGTGTGTATGAGAGTTTGTTTGTGTGAATGAGAGAAAGAAAAAGAGAGGGATGAAAATAAAGAGGCTTAAAAAGAGACAAGAGTCACAGAGAGAGAGAGAGAGAGAGAGAGAGAGAGAGAGAGAGAAAGAGAGAGAGAGAGAGAGAGAGAATGAGAGAGGGGGTGGGAGGGAGAGAAAGAAAGAAACTGACAGACAGACAGACAGACAGACAGACAGACAGACAGACAGACAGACAGACAGAC
>NW_004797624.1:296149-301548 GCF_000002075.1 Aplysia californica | reverse complement strand
CTCTCTCTCTCTCTCTCTCTCTCTCTCTCTCTCTTTCTCTCTATGTATGCATGTATGCATGTATGTATGTATCTATCTATCTATCTTTCGTTGAAAGACCATTTGGTGGAATCCAACGCTTTTTTTTCTCTTATTTTCGGTTTTGTTTACTTTGAGTTTTTTAAGATAAATTGTCGCAATCATTTCTTTTTCTCTTACTGGATGAAATGTGCTCTCATTAATTGTTGTCCGTGATTGCCGAATAACTTAATCCTTCCAAGACTTTCAATGAGCTATGTGACAAAATGATTATCTACGTGTTAAAGTAAAGAAATAAATCTGTTGGGTGTTATTTTTTCGACCTTTGATAAAGGTTAAACTCACATGCTATTGAAATTGGTGTTTGTTTTTCATGACCTGTGAATAAAAATTTGTTCTTTTCAATTACTCAGATGCATTTTTCTGTTTGATCAAGATTGTGTCAGTTTGTACGTCTGTTTTTACCTCTTTACTATGTTTTGTGTTTATTAAAGAACTGTATTAAATTTCAGACCCCAAAAAAATGCAACTATTACTTAGCTGGCCAGGAATCACAATTTTCTCCAAATGTTAAAACCTGTCATTATTTCCCATAATAATAGTACTGATTCCATGATAACACAAATTTCTGTACATATTGACAAGCCAAAGTAGAGTGCTATATTACATCATCTTTTTTCTAACTCTGCGGTTTTTCTCCTCTGCCTGTTGTTTGGCGTCGGTAGCTTGGTGGTTAAGCTACCGGACTCGTAATTGTGAGATTGCGGGGTCGCGGGGGTCGAGACTCAGCTCGGTCCGACGTTGTGATCTTTGAAAAAGCACTTTAAACAAATCTACCACTTGGTTCAGTCCTTTCGGAGATGGACGTTATACTCGGAGGTCCCTAATTTTTAAAAACACTTAACAGTATTGATCGGGACGTTAAACTGATATACCATTTTCACCATTTTCTGCCTGTCGAGGTCTTTCACATTATAATATTTATTATCATGGTGGATGGTTGGTGGGTCCTCTGATGTGGTTTACTCCTTCTTCCTATAAAACTCAAACATCTATCTTCCTGGTCCCTCCTCCTTGTTACTGTTTGTTACTCTCTTGTAACACTTCTAATCTTCAGCACGTATACGTTATATGACCTAATGTCATTGTGTTGCAAATGCTACCACTCTTACTTTAAAAAGTCTCGAGTTTGATCCTCGAGTGAAGTGGAATTTGTTTAGAGTATCTGGTTCTTTCTGTTGGGATTCTGCATCCTTTTCTGCCTGGCTAGACCCTTACAGTACAGGCAGGATCGGGAGCCAGCTCCTAAATGATCTCTAAATGGTCGGGTTGTACATGCAGAGGTGAGTTCGCTACTTGCATTGAAAGTTGTTTCAACAACCTCCGACTTCTGAGGTGGTCTGTCTATCACACGAAGTCCAGATTGGTCCTTCACTGGCAGACAAGATCGAAACTGCCAGCATCATCATCATCATCATCATCATCATCATCATCATCATCATCATCATCATCATAATAATAATAATAATAATAATGATAATGATAATACTAACAATAACAACAACAATTATTCAAATTAATAATAATGATAATAATTATAATTATAGTAACAATAATAATAATATCAATAAATGAATTATTTAGATAGGGTCAATATAGGTGCGAAAAAGACTGACAGACAGATGAAATGAAAGGAATTACAGGTGACAAGAAAGGTGATCACGCCTGGAAATCACGAGCAGATAAGAGCAAATACGGACCGAGCGACATGTAGGCCCTCCGAACTGAATACAACGTACTAGCAGACATACAAAGATTCTAGATTAACCCTATCCGTACGTAGTCTGTGCCACCACTTTCCAAAGAGGAAATTAACTCGTAAATCCGATCCGCACGCTTTGCATAGCACAGTGTCAAAATCATCTTTTGAGAAATACTGAAAGTTTTAAAGAGATCTTCGTACTAGAAGTAGAAGTATTCTAAAATGTGGAGAATACAACCCTGGTGGTACAAAATCACCCCTGCACGTAGGGCTAGGGTTACGAAAAAAGAACTTCGCCACATGAGAGTCGAACTCGCGTCTTCTACGTGAGACAGTGAAACACCCGACAGATACCAGTCTCTAAAAGGCAAAAGTGGTCACAATCTCTGAGGCCAGAAATGTGAAGGTGTATTCGCTATCACTATGTTTTAGTCACAACCACCCTCCTCTTCTCCCCCACCTCTCTGCGAAAAAAAATTCGAAATCAATCCGAGATAGCCCAATACAATAATACATACTAATTTTTTGAAGCCTCAATGGCTTAGCCAGCCTATTTTAGCTAAAAGAAAAACAACCGAATTTGGCCTTCTGTTCACCACGGCCTTGAATTCAGATGTCGTTTTTGTTATGGGGAGCAGAAATGTACACCTGTGAGAGCTTTATAAAGTAAGCAGCTGGAGGAAGTGGTTTGTGTCAACCAGACGAGAAGAATTTTGCTGTATTGCCAGTGGTTGGTATTTTCAGAATAATTCAACCTTTTCAAGACCTTCAAGGCCTGGTCAAGGTTTAAGTCAATCTTATCAGTTTAAAATTGGTAAGTACTTTTCAAAACGGCACGTGGTGTCTGTCAGACAAGAGAGCATTCTATGTACTGTTTAATTTATATTATTGTTTAGAATTAGCCAACTTCGTCTAAGAGATGCTCATGGAAAGATCAATTGAGGTCCAGAAAGACCTTTACCTCTACTTTATCCGCTACTCTAAAACATTTGACAAAATTAGATATCAATAATTATTTAACATTCCTACAGATAAAAAAAAAGATGGGGGAAAAATAAAATCCTGAAAAATGTTTATTGGGAACAACAGCCAGCACTCAGGGTCGACAACGAGCCAAGCAAATACTGGGCAGTCCCGCAAACGAGTACGACAAGGGTGTGTCTCATTTCCAGATCTCTTCAATTTATACAGCAAAATTATGATACTGTAAAGCATCTATTATATTGTAGGAGTCAAGGTAGATTGCAATATCTAAAGAAACTTTCAGTAAGATTGAAACTATCCTCTTTAATTGAAACATAACAGTGAAAACAAAAATAAAAACCCTGGAAGCGTGCGTATGGTCCATCCTTTTGTATGGATGCGAGAGCTGAACACTAAACAAAGACACAGAGAAGACTTGAGGTCGCCTAAGTCGTGTGGTATTTTAGGAAAAAACTGGAATCTCATGGACAGAGAGGAAAACAAACAGAGAAGTGCTCCAAATGGCACGATGTGAAAGTCCCATAACCAGAACCATGACAAAAAAGACAATTGAGATTATTTAGCCATGTAAATAGATCAAATGGACAAGAAAAACTGCTGCTGTGTGGAACTATAGAGGGGATGAAGACCCGAGGAAGACAAAGAACAACCAGTACAAAGATGACCTGAGCGGCTTTGCAACGAATAACACAAAGAGAAAAACCGAGCTGATCAAGAACACAGACAACAGGAAGGAAAAAGGTACCATGATCGTCAATTTCTGCTCCAAACATGACTTCTCAAGAAGAAATCTTGGAATTATGTAAAAATGCCTAGAACACAGGAGTAGTGGCTTATAATTCTCTTTCTCTTCTTCTTCTTCTTCTTCTTCTTCTTCTTCTTCTTCTTCTTCTTCTTCTTCTTCTTCTTCTTTTTCTCCTTCTCCTTCTCCTTCTCCTTCTCCTTCTCCTTCTCCTTCTCCTTCTCCTTCTCCTTCTCCTTCTCCTTCTCCTTCTCCTTCTCCTTCTTATTGTGTAGACCCATAACGTAAAAAGAAACTTTACTGTGAAATGAGAATCTTACTTTCGATTAGCTACTGAACCTTAGCAGAGATATGCAAAAGAAGAAGTATCGAGATCAACAAAGAACAGCTGTTACCAATTATAGCTGCAGTGGAAATAGCATCGGCAACAAGAACAACAACAGGAACAGGAACAACATCCAAAACAGCTGCAATCATCTGCCCAATATGTGACATCCATGCAAGTGTACATGTAAATATTTTTGCGACCCCATCGGCTTAATTTAGATGATTCAGTAGGCGGTCATCCAATCCTGTCTGTCACGACCAACCCGAGCTGAGAGGGATAAAGATAAAACATCCCAGCAGAAAGATCGAGATACTCAAAACCTCTCCCCATCCGGGAATGGAACAAGGTTCTCATGAGTTTGACGGCGAGGCACGTAACGCCTACACCACAGAAGCCAATTATTTAAGCACATTCATTAGCCTTCTATGAGCAAAAAATAAAGCATAAATAATAATAATAATAATAGTAATAGTAATAATATTAAAGATAATCATAGTAATAATAAAAAAATTAATGATAATAATGATAATAATAATATAACAATAATAATAACAATGATAATAACAATAATAATATCAATAGTAATGACAAACACAAACACAGGCACATTGGGTTTTTTTGTTGTTTGGTTTTTTTGTTTTCTATTGTTGTTGTTTTGTTGGGGAGGTTTTGGGGGGTCTTCTTTTTTTTTCTCGGATTCCAACAATCGCCCTATTGTAGACAATCGTGACTCTTATTCTCTCACGTGACATGCAGCCTTGTCAAGTCCCCCCCCAACCTCCCCCCACCACAACGACCCCCTCACCCCGGTTCTCTCCCGTCTCCTGCGTGAGGTACTTTCTTCACACCACTGAGGGCAAACAAAGCGTAAACATATTATTCTGGAAAAGATAGTGTGCTCCGTCCATCACCTGTTCATGGTCACTCGTAAACATAATATAAACTGTCACCACTTGTCCGTCGTTCTCGCTTTGAGGTCTTTAAATGCCAGTGCAAATCAACCAAAGGGCCACGATTTAACAGTAATTAAACACTTTTATAAACAGGATCCTCTCACGACCCGAAGTCATAAACAGGTTTTGTGGCCTCAGGTGTTTTGTGTTCGTGGCAGGAAAAATAGGTGCAAAAGAATTCATCTGCTGAGTAAAATTAGATCCGGGACTGTCATTAATGATTAACTTTGACATATTATTATTCTCTTTCTGAGCTTTGGTGTCTTTTTAATAGACTTATGTATACAATATACTGAAGTCCCTTAGCGGTTTGCAGTCCAAACTAATGGCATATTTTTGTCGCCTTGTTCGTGTTCTATTAAACGGATGTTCCTGGAAGTCTCCCTTGAGAAAGTAAAATGTGGAATAACACTGGTGACCATCGTTTCAGGTCACCTTTTGTCTGTTAGATCTCTCATTCTCTCTTTCTTTCTCTTTCCCTTTCTCTCTTTCTTTCTTTCTTTCTCTTCGTCTGTCCTCATCTCTGTCTCCCATAAACACACACTCGCTCTCTCGCTCTTTCGCCCTCTCTTTCACTTTTTCTTTGTATGCCTGTCTATTTGCCAGTCTCCC
>NW_004797624.1:293237-295842 GCF_000002075.1 Aplysia californica | reverse complement strand
TCTCTCCCTCTCTCTCTCTCTCTCCCACTCTCTCTCTCTCTATCTATCTATCTATCTATCTATCTATCTCTCAAACACACACACAGAGACAAAACACACACACACACACACACACACACACACACACACATACAAATACACAGACAAACACAAACACACACACACACACACACACATACATATACACAAATACATACACACACATACAAATACACACATACACATGTGTATGTATGTGTGTATGTATGTGTGTATGTATGTGTGTACTAACACTCTATCACTCACCTTCCCCCACTCTATTTCTCTCTGTGACCCTGTTTCTCCTTCTCTTTCTCTCTCTCTCTCTCTCTCTCTCTCACTCGCTCTTTCTCTCTCTCTCTATCTCTCTCGCTCGCTCTCTCTCTCTCTCTCTCTCTCTCTATCTATCTATCTATCTATCTATCTATCTATCTATCTATCTATCTATCTATCTATATATCTCTCTGTCTTTATCTCTCTCTTCCCGAAGAAGGATACTAACACTACTTAGAATGTTCAGTTAATGACTGAAAAATATTCTCATTCGATTGGGCGCTGTCGACAGAACATTTTGCCGCCATTGCTCTGGCAAGTACGTGGAAAACAAATGCCATGTATTGTTCAGATGCTCAAGATACAATAACAATAACATACGAGAACAGTTTGCCTTCTCTTATAAAGTTTACTCTAAAAACGAAATCAAGAATATTCCTAAATCATGTTATGCTGACCACACTTGTTTTATAATAGGTATCCGTTCGTATAGAGAAATCTGAGCAAAGATCAGTTTGGATTCCGAAAGGTAAGAGGATGCACGGATACTGTATTTGCATTACGACAGATATACGAGAAAACAACCGAACACAACAAAGAATCGTACATCGTCTTTATAGACCAGGAGAAGGCTTTTGACAGAGTAAACCATGCAAAACGCTGGAAAAAACTCGGAAAGTATGGCGTCAAAGGACACATTTTAGATAATGTCAGAGCTCAATATACAAACATCAGAAGCTCAGTTAGAACGAAGGAAGGCAATACATACTGGTTCAGAATAAGATCTGGAGTACGGCAGGGATGCGTTCTATATAGGGACACAATAACGCAAGACGCAAACCAAAGCCCAGAAAGCCTAAATGAATTTCTTTTCGCAGCTCAATGTCTTATTCATCATGACGAACAAAGCCTCCAAAATTACACTACTGAACTCAAAAACAGCTGTGATAAATTCAATATGAAAATAAGCACATCAAAAACAAAAGTTATGAAAGTAATCCGAAACCATTGTCCCCTGAACATCCAGGTCAATAGTAAACAACTGAAACGGGAAAAGAGTTTAAATATCTTGGCAGCACATTTTCTGAAAACAGGCCCATAGACAGAGAAATAGAAATGCGAACTCAAAAAGTCAACGGTGTCACCTAGAATCTCGCATTCCTCCTATCTCATCCAAACACCTCCATAGACACACAGAGACTGCTTATCACCTCAATATTCATACCAACATTATGTTACCAGTGCCAGACCTAGATTTTAAAGAAAACCCATGAAAGCAAAATCACCGCTTGTAAAATGAAATGTCTCTACAAAACCCTTAAAATCACAAGACGAGACTAGCAGAGCGATGAGGAAGTAAGAGCAGCTATCGGCACTGAGTTCTGCATGCGTTACATAGAAAGACAGAGGATAAAATGGTTTGGCCACCTGTTACGCATGTCACCTGACCAGCCAGCCTCGAGAGCCTACAACACCAAGCACTCAGGCTATAAAGGAAGAGGGAGGCCACGTAAAAGATGGATCGAGGGTGTCAAGGAAAAACTAAGAAAACATAATATAACAACTGAAAGAGCTGCGGAGCTGGCCTACCATAGAAAACTGCATCTCCCCTCGACGCTTAATGGCAACAGAGGATGTGGAAAAGTAAAGTAAAGTAAGTATCCATTTGTATAATATTTAAATCTGCAATGTATGTATGTATGTATGTATGTATGTATGTATGTATGTATGTATGTATGTATGTCTAGTTCTTGAATTGCACCGATTTACATGTCCAGATGTATGGGCCAAAGACCTTTAAAATCAGCAAAATCATTTTGAAAACTTGAAAAAAAAAATCTTGAAAAGGTCTTTCTCTTTTCCTTTTTCCGATTTTCGTCTAATTAAAAAGTGTTGCCTTTGCTTTCAAACCGCGTGATCAAAATAATAAAATTCAACGACAGTTTCATAAAAGTAGCCATAAACCTTAATACTCTGATTAACCCTGGTCACCTTTTCTCGGCCTCCCTGGATTTTCTTTAGCTAATTCTTCATAAATCTAACAGTTTTCTGAAAGGTCGGATATTTTGACAACTTAATCTATACTGCAATTATTTCAATTGTTGATGCTTTTGTTATCTTTGATAAAATGCCTTCTGTCCCTATCTCTTGAGTTACGTAAACCCAGTAGCTCTGTGTAGGATTAGGAGAGGGAAAAAGAGAGGGACAGAAAATGTGATTGGGTGTATAATGTATGTTTTCGTGCGAGCGCTTAGGTGTGTATGTGCCTGAGAGACAGAGAAAGAGAGAGAGAGAGAGAGAGAGAGAGAGAGAG
>NW_004797624.1:291464-293018 GCF_000002075.1 Aplysia californica | reverse complement strand
GGGGGAGAGGACATCAGGCATTTAAAAAAAGACACAGTTGGTACAACTAAGAACAAAAACGAGTAATTAATGGTGGGTATTTTGAGATAGATCTAGATAGATAGGTCACCACAAAATAAAGAATAGAAGAGGAGATGGAATTAGTCTGACAAGACGGTGATGGCCACACAATTTTAATAATAAGATACTCCATCTGTCTTTGGGTAGATTTGCCAGGTTTTATTGCTTTGTTATGTTTTGGTAAGAATTTTACGGCACTTTCAAAGCCATTAGTTCATGTAAGTGACGATGTGTTACTGACAAATAAAAAATGATAATAAAGAGGAGAAATGAGGGCGATAGATGTTTGATGAAAAGAAGAAACAAACAACACCAGAGCACCCTCCCTCCACGGGGCTGTCCAGTTTCATTGAAGTATTTAATATAGATGATAGTCATAATTACAGTACTTAAACACTGTAGTTGTACCTTAAGTTTTTTATTATTCCCCTTCAACTTGGCGGTGTAAAGATAGTCCCCCTAAAATGTCAATTCATCTTGTGTTGTTCAATATTTCTTCTTTTTTTGTAGGCAAATCAAAGCAAATTCATATTACTCTGTAAAATTTAAACAGTGAATGTTCTTTCATTAAAAACAATTGAAAAATAAAATTCAATTCATACCATCAATCAATAATTAATTTACTCTTTTTATGAGTGTCAGTGATGCTTTCTATCATGCAGGGCACAGTCGAGACCTGTGACAAACTGGGCCTATGACAAACTGGCATACATGCTTCCCCGACCTCCTACAGTGCTCGCTGATCTGCAAAAGGAAATGCGTAACACAGAATGTATAAGTAAAAACTTTCTCGTACGTAGATTGTCTGAGTATTGACGCGATGTCTGGCCATGTATGTTTATAACGGATGTTTTATGTTTTCCGTCGGTATGATCCATTTCCTTTTTAACGTCACCTGCTTGTTGTACCACCAGGTAACCGCCTACTCAGCACCATCTCGCTACCTTAGAATTACAAAGCTCTTTCTGACACTTTTTGACTGTTTGAGTTACTAAGATCATGAGGTTTAAAAAATCAAATATTCTGTCTACTTTACCATTTATCAAAATCGTTAGATTATTCGATCAGAGACATAAAAAGATTCAAAGAATTGCGTTCGAAAAGGCTTGACATAATGTGAGTCTCAAAATCTTGGAAGTCAAATTTCTCAAAACTAGGTACTAAGCAGAGAGAGTTTTGTAAGTCTGAGCAAGCGAATTATGTCTAAAGGGTAGGCTATATCATGCCCTTACTTAGAAAGGCCATCGAGGAGAGAGTACGTTCTTTGTAAGAATGAAACTTGAGTGATGGATTGTGGTTTTTGTTTTATTGCCAACTGTTAAGAAATCCTAACCCCAAAATTTTGAACACCTCAACAGATAGGTTACGAGGAAAGACTTTGGTTCCTATTTTTTTATTTATTTATTGAGTTTGGTTGGAAAGAGAGGGGGGAGAGACAGAGACAGAGAGAGAGAGAGAGAGAGAGAGAGAGAGAGAGAGAGAGAGAGAGAGAGA
>NW_004797624.1:287384-288671 GCF_000002075.1 Aplysia californica | reverse complement strand
CCCCATGTCACCGATATTGCTTGATTCTGAGCTTGAACCATATCCTTCTATCCATACACAGTGCACTGATAAAACTGTCCTTCTTTGCTCTATATAAAAACTGCACAGGTAAAACTGTCCTCCTTTGCTCTGTATTAAAAACTTCACAGGTAAAACTGTCCTCCTTTGCTCTGTATAGAAACTTCACTGGTAAAACTGTCCTTTTTTGCTCTGTATAAAAACTTCACAGGTAAAACTGTCCTCCTTTGCTCTGTATAAAAACTTCACAGGTAAAACTGTCCTCCTTTGCTCTGTATAAAAACTTCACTGGTAAAACTGTCCTCTTTCGCTCCGTATAGAAACTTCACTGGTAAAACTGTCCTTTTTTGCTCTGTATAAAAACTTCACTGCGAAGTGTACAAATCACACTCCGCACCATTACACCCAAATGAAAAGGAAAAAATGTTAGAGTCGCTATAGTTGAGTGCACAAGGTATGTATCCCCTTGCCCTTTATTCAGCTTAAATTGAGTCTAATGGTGTGCCCCACGGTGAACCGGAAATACGTCAGAGAGCTCGGTGTAAGACAGTTAATCTATAATACAAATTATAACATAGCCTACCTCATCAACTCACCACCTGGACCTCTTGTCAATCTTTACTCTATCAGCGACTGTAAGGTAGAAAGGCTTGTTCTTTAAAACACAACGACAAAACAGTTGGGCAACTGATTAGTCGGTGAGTTGGGGACAATAAAATAAGAAGGGCCTTCGGTAGTAACACGATAATATGTTCGTTTCGTGGTGCTTCTCTTATTGTCATTATCCACAACTCAAGGACAATACAGTTTGCCAACTAATTAAAATCTATTACAGTGTAGTACTGGGCTTGCTTAATTACTTACTAGTCATCGTTGAAAATGCTCTTTACGTGCCTGTGCTCAGTTATCTGTTTTTATGTACAAAACTGTAATAGGCGTGTCATCTTTCTCATACCATCATACGGGTCTGCAGTGGAAACTTTTGATGTCCTTCCTGCTAAGACTAACAAGGCATGTGTTCTTGCTTTCAAGCAGAAAGTCGAAAAAGCTAGATGAAAAACGTCGCCACGTGGGAACAAATGTTCCGAATTTTGTTGTGGTTGTTGTTGGTGTTGTTGTTGTTGTTGTTAGTGGTGGTTGTGTTGTTGCTGTTATTGTTGTTGTAGTTGTAGTTTTCACTTGCCACAAATGTCAACCCTTGAACCAGATACTAATCCATTAAAAAAACAGTAACATTGTACGTTACCTATAGAACAATAAGTGCCCCCC
>NW_004797624.1:284719-286892 GCF_000002075.1 Aplysia californica | reverse complement strand
CCCCCCCACACACACTTCTTCGTTTCTCCATAATGGGATCACCGCCTACTTTACCGCCTACTACTGTCGTGACACACCTCCTCCCGAGCACTACGACGAAGCGCGAAACAGTCTAGCGGTACTAATGTGTGACGTCAAATTATCAAAGCAGAAGGACCGAGCACCTATTTCCGGGACTCTGGGGCGCTGCATTATGGGTGTTGTGACGCCAAAATAAGGGACGGGAGGTCTATATTTGGCTCACTTTCAGAATAGTTCGTGCAACCCAAACATGTCATTTTTTCACCTATGCTATATATTGAATCAACAAAAATAGGTGAAATATGGTATTCTTTCCGATCCACACACCTCTTCCTTTTCCTGTTTTGCTCTCACTTCAGTTTGTAGCTGTTCTGAACTAGCAACTGCGCGTTACACAAAGGTCAAAGTGTATTCTATAGGAACTACAGCAGTAAACTTCTAATATTATGTCTAGCCGGTTAGTAGTAGGATGTCTGCAGGTGCGATTTACATCCTAATCTAAATCCGGGACACGTATAGCGTTCAGCTTGCATTGCCAGGAAAAGATTGACACCCTTCACACATCCACAGGCTGTCCCTTTTCTTCCTTCCCATGATGTTCTTTGTCACGATTGCACGTCACGAAAACGAAATAAATCGGAAGTTCGAAGTTCGCGAAAATTCCTCTCCTGTGAGAAGTGGGTGTTTTGTAGTAGGTGTGATTCAATTTCTAATATTATTATGATCTTGCTCATAATTTTAGTAAAGAGAGGCACATTTTCATGACAAATGTTTACCCTAGAAGGACAAAATTCTGTCTGACATTTTAGTCCGATTTGAGTTGCTATAGACCATGAGGCGAGAAACCAAATGCTCTTTCTGCTCTATCAAAATTGTCAGTTTGTTCGAGTGGTTATCAAAATATTCAAAGAATCACATTCGAAAAAAGCTTGACATGTTGTAAACTGAAACTCAAAATCTGTAACGTTAAATTTCTCAAGACTAGATACAGAGCAGCCGGATAGAACTTTGTAATTCTGGGGAAGCGAAGAGATGTCTGGCGCAGGACAAGCACAAGACAAAAGGAGATAAAGAATACGGCAGAAGAAAGAAATAAGACCTACCATCTGCAACCGCCAAACACCTGCATTCTGGACTAATGTATTTTGCCTACTGTTTTACTGTTGTGGGGGTTTTTTCACGTGATTTCTCAACGAAAGAATTTACTCATTTTAAAAATATTAGACAGATATATTGATACCTAAATAGATATCTAGCCCGCTATAGCAAGATAGATAGATAGATAGATAGATAGATAGATAGATAGATAGATAGATAGATAGATAGATAGATAGATAGATAGATAGATAGATAGATAGATAGATAGGTAGGTAGACTGCGTAGGTCTGTCCATAAATATGTTTGTGTGTGTGCGCTGTGTTTGTGTGTGTGTGCGTGCGCGACTGCGCATACATATGTGTGTGTGTGTGTGTGTGTGTGTGTGTGTGTGTGTGCGTGTGCGTGTGCGTGTGCGTGTGCGTGTGTTTGTGTGTACGTGGTAAAACACCAAACCAGTGTATTATTGTCTGGACATCAAAGATATATCTTATCTTATCTTACTCACCAGAGGAGGCTATATTCAGAAACCTCCATTTTTTTCTGAGAAGGCCACTGCCTTGACTCTGCAGAGAATACTCCCAAAACATATTTTTTTATCCTGACTGATTCCTTTTCTTGCTCTACTTCACTCACAAATTACACAAGCATATACCCAAAAATAGTTAAGACACAACTGAGAATCCACCCTTTAATTAAACGGGGAAATATCGTATCAGCATGATTTCCTAGCCACTTTGGGCATCTGGGAAAACGAGGAGGTTGACATCCTACAAAAGGAATCCATGTCCCTTCTATAGGGATCAAGGAAAAACAACTTCCCACTTAGAGACTTTAAAACTAAAGTTAAAAACTACACCTCCAATCTGTTGGAGGAACACTAACACTGGAATAAACTACAAAATAACAAACTACACAGTATTATGCTCAAACCGGGCTCATGAAAACCAACAGGTCTCTTCAGGAGAGACGAAGTCATAATTTTTACGCGACTGCGTACCTCAAGTACCTCCTGCAAGGAGATGAGAAACCGTTCTGTGTCGGAAGCGACACCGAT
>NW_004797624.1:272911-277517 GCF_000002075.1 Aplysia californica | reverse complement strand
CATAATGATAATAATAATAATAATCTTCTTTTCGTCGTTTTCCTTCTTTTCTTATTTTATTACTGGTGGTATTTCAGTTTGTAGACGTATGGTTTCGTTTTTTATGCAGTCTCTTCTGGTGACGTTGATGGTTTTTCGGAAATACCCCATTTCGCAAGTATTGATTTTTCTTATTTGTGCCGTATTTAGAGACCATGTTTGGCACTGATATGTAAATGTTTATGATGGTACGAAGATGCTATTGATGAGCTGGGATTTCACTTCGGTTTTAGATATTCTTGTGACTGAGCAAGAGTGCTAGCTGATACTGGTAGGCCACTGCACTTGCCTTCATAGTTCTCGTTTCTATTTTCTTTGTCGGTACGCCCATCTTGTGTGAAGATGCTTCCCAAATATTCAAATTCCTCTAGTTGTTGGAGGTGTGTTCCATCAATAAGAATGTTGAGTTTACCTGGGTTCCTGAAGACCTTCAGAACTTCTTTTTTTTTTTTTTTTTTTTTTTTGAGATGGAGATTTTTATGTTCAGGTGTTTACATTCCTCCTTTAGTTTTGGGGTGAGTTTTTGTAATTCCTCTTCCTCTGTATTTTATACTCTGGTCATCAGCAAATAGAATCTCGTTCAGTTCAGTAATGTCATTTGCTGCTTTCGTGATCTTATTCATGTAAGTTTTGTAAGTGATAAAGAGAAGCGGAGAAAGAACACACCTTTGTCTCACCCCAGACCTGATGAGGAACCAGTCCGATAGTCCTTCTGTTGATGTTATGGCACACAGGCTGTTTTTATAAAATGTTATGATGTTCTCCAGCTATTGCCCTCTTACACAATATTCCTCTAAGACTTCCCAAAGTTGACATCTATCTACCAGGTTGAACGCCTTTTCCTGATCCACGAAGACGATATTGAGGTCTTTGTCATGTGCAATGGCAGTCTCACACAACTGTCTTAATGCAAAAATAGCGTCAGTACAGCCCCTGCCTTTTCTGAAGCCAAACTGGGATTCACTGAGTTGAGTCTCTACAATTGGTCTCATTCTCATTTCCAGTATCTTGGCTAATATTTTACCCACAGTGCTGAGAAGGGATATTTCTCTGTAGTTCCAGTCTCTTTTGTTACCTTTCTTTTTCCTAATGGGTACAATGACAGCTGGTTGCCTGTCATCGGGTATTGTTTGTGTCCCCCGGGCCAGGTTAAATATTCCCCATAGCCAGAGTTCACCGATATGGCCGCATAGCTTGATCTCTTCTGCTGTGATGTTATCTACGCTGGCGCTTTGTTTGAAGGGGTTTTCGTTTTAACATGTTGGGTTTCATCCAGCAGTATTGATGGTTCTGGCGTGGTTTCTTTTGGTGAGAAACTGTTTGGCGTTGTTTCTCCTGTAGGATTCAGCATCTCCTGGAAATATGGTTTCCATCTTTCATTAATCTTTGGCTTACTGAAAATAGGGTTTCTGCTCTGATCATTGAATACTTCAATAGAGTTGAATGGTTCTTCCCGCATCCTCACGCTTTTAATGCTTTTATTAAACTCTCTGGGGTTTTCTTTACATTTTGTTGCCAGCCGTTCCCCATAAACTGTCCAAGATCTGTTCTTAGCTTTTTACTAAAGGTTGGCGGCGTTTTTTTTCTGTATAGTATGTAATCTTCCCCTTTCTTTGATTTCTGCCACTTTTTTAATGTCTTTTTCTTCAGTTGGGTGGCTTCCTTTACTTGGTCATTCTATCATATAGTTGTTTTCCTTTTCTGCCCTTCTGTTTTCCTGGTGCTGCACTCTTCTTTAAATGTTTTGTTCCCACATGCTTTGAAGTGGCTCCACTCCTCTTCAATGTCTCCCGGACAATTTTTGAAATACATTTTTCATTTGTTCAAGTATCTTATGTTTGGTATCATCATTGATATTTCTGAGATTCACGACTTCTCGTCGTTTCCATGCTTCTGGCCTTTTCCTGTTTGGAATGTCGATAGTCATGATGACTAGTCTGTGGTTAGTGTCTATGATGTTGTTGGGTATCACTGTTGAGTCTCTGATGTTTCTCAGTTTCCATCTTTAGGCCAGGAAAAAATAAATTTGAGATGCTGTCTTTTGTCATTCCATTTGTACCAAGTTTTTACTTGACTCCTTTCGTGTTGGAAGAAGGTACTTGATATGACGAGGTTCTGCGCATAACTGTAATAGCATTTTTCCATTGTTACTTTGATCTGCTTCACTGTCACTTTGTGGCCCCAGGTGTCTCTCCCACCTCGGCTTCCTTTTGTTCCGACTCTGCCGTTAAAGTCCCCCATCATTGTCACATCATCCTTGTCATCCACGGTGTTGAAAAGATCACTCAGTTGATCATAGACTTTTGTCCCTGTTCTTCGGGATATGATTCATTACATGGTGCATATATTTGTATATATATTTTATATATATATATATATATATATATATATATATGTGTGTGTGTGTGTGTGTGTGTGTGTGTGTGTGTGTGTGTGTGTGTGTGTGCGTGTGTGTGTGTGTGTGTGTGTGTGTGCTAGCGATTGTTTAATCTCTCCATACATTTTCCTTATGATCATCCGCTCTGAGATATACTTCACCTCTGTTATTCATTTTATTCTTTCTGGGTGAACACTAAAGCCCACTCCATGTTTTGCTCTCTACATTCCTTTTGTTCCACTCCAAAGAAAGACGTGTCCTCGTACACCAGTTTGCTGTTGGATTCTTTTTCCTGACATCAGCAATTCCCAGGATCTCAATCTTTCTAGCTTCCAAGAAATCAATGATTTGTGGTTCCTTGGCTCCTAATCCGCATATATTCCATGTTCTAATTTCCTTGTTCTATCTCGTGTCCGTTTGAAGTTTACATTCCTTTTCCTTTAGAGTCTGCCCGTTTCTTTTCCTCCTTTCTTTGGTTTTAAGCAGATAATAATAATAGTAATAATAATAGATAATAACAGATAACAGATAATAGATTGCATTGAAATAGCGCTCTATCCCATACGAGTATAAGCTCTGAGCGTTGTACATCAATCACATGACCACTGTAATTAGCCGTGAACCCAACACTCGTTCGAGAACCACCCTTTTGGGATTCAAACCAAGGTCGTAAACAATGTAGTGTAGTATGGTATTATCATCTGAAGTCACCGTGTGTGTCACCGAGTGAATCTCAGTCGCTTCACCCCCCCCCCCCCCCCAAAAAAAAAAAATAGAAGAAAAATCTAAGATCAGCTGTGCAGGAGGTGGTAAAGCCCACACTCTAATCCCCGCCCCCTAAGTCCAAACCACAACGTTTCACGCCCCAGTGCTCAGAGCTTGGACATATTCCGTCACCCAATCCACAGCATGAAGACGTGTGAAAAGGGCGAAATAAGGCTCCGATCCCAGAGGAGGAAAAAAAAAAGAATCATTGTGATGATTTTGAGACAAGAGAAATAGAAAACAATAAAGCAAAAATGTCTTTTAAAAAAGGGGGGGGGGAAACAAAAACTAGAGAGAAGAAAGATTAAAACTATGCTATTTAAAAGTGAAAAAAAGACATTTAAATCAAAAGTATTACATAAAGTGGGGGGGGGGGGGGGGGGAGACAAAGAAATGAAAGAAAGAAAGAAAGAGAGAGAGATAGACAGAAAGAAAGAAAACGATTCAAGACCAGCATGAAAAATAATACTTAAGGTGAAGGGGAGGAAACCGAAGATAAGTTTCTCCAAAACACAAACTTTACATTACACCAAGTGCCGCCGGTGCGTCCTCAGTAACCCTAAACTAAACGGTCTAGTGGTTTTCGTCTCTTTCTTCCTTTGTAGTAGAAGAAACAGCAGAGCAGGAGGTCGGATATTCCTACCCCATGGTGTCGGCCTCCTGATTCCAAACCCCAATATTTGGACACCGAAAGTCCACTCTGTTTAGACGAACTTGCCCTCAATATTGTGATGACCTCCCCTCCTTTGTGTCACCAGCACGACGAAGGACCTAATCAAGTCGCAATAAAGATCTCAGTAGGGGAGGTAATTAGTGTAGATCTTGGGTGCGTGTTTTTGTTTCTGTTTTCGATTTGTTTTTTGGTGATTGTGCAACAAGGGTGTTCTATAAAGTGGGGGGAGGGGGGTACTTAACCCTATCCGTACGCCCTGGGGTCATTTTGTACCCCCGGGGTTATATTCTTCACATTTTAGAATGCTTCTAGTAGGAAGATCTCTTTGAAACTTTCAGTATTTCTCAAAAAATCATTTTGACAGACTGCTATGCAAAGCGTACAGGTCGGATTAACGAGTAAATTTCCTCTTCGGAAAGGAGTGGTACAGAGTTTCCCACATCGTATGGATACGATGATAAGACACGACGTACGGATAGGGTTAATAGAAAGAGGTGGAACTCTGACCGAATAAAATCGCAGCTGTTACCGAAGGGTCGTCTCATAGGTGTTCAGGGTCAGCTGGAGGCGTGTGCAGGACGTGCTGCTGTGGTTTCGACGGCGGTTTTTTTTTATATTTTCGTTGGGATTTTTTTGTTGTTGCTGGGTTTTTAATTGGTTGCTGTTGTTGTTGTTTTGTGTTGTGTAGTTGTTGCTGGGTTTTTTTTCGGGGGAGTGGATTATTTTTCCTTGTTTGTTTTTTTGTGTTTTTT
>NW_004797624.1:269025-271960 GCF_000002075.1 Aplysia californica | reverse complement strand
GGGGAGGTATGCGGAAAGTGGAAAGTGTGTATATGGGAAAAGGAAGGGGGTGGTCGAAATTCAAATTTTTGCAGTCCTCCTGTTCTATAGTATGTTATGATATTGGTATGCTATAAACTTATATCAGTGTGATGATGATAATAGCTTTTACATAGCAAAATCAACGCTCAGTGGTATGTCCTATGCACTTACAACCTTGTTTTTTAACACTGTTAGCCTCAGCCTGATCAGTGACCTCCATTGCCTATAAGCGGTTAAGAGCATCGACACATTAATCAGGTGCTTGCACTTTTCGTGACACCTTATTTATGTGGGTGGCCATCCTTGAGCATGGTGCGATTATTATACAGATCAAGAAACAGGGCGCATCAACAACGGTCTGTTTGTTTTGTCTGTACTGATAATAATATCTTGTCACTGCTTATTGTCTGACTGTAATTGAATAATTAGTTATCGTAATCGTACATATTGTACGCCACTTTTGACACAATTTAGGTTAATTTAGGTGTCTGTGTGCTTCGATTTTGTATTTCATAACCAGCCTGGTCTGAAGTACACCTTACGTACCAGCAGTCTAACAAATATTCCCCATTTTAAAAAGACTACTCCCCACATGCACACGAGAATAAAAAATAGCGTCTTCTTTGTTTGACGGCGAGGCGCCTCAGGGTATCCACAAACATCAACTGGAGGTCAATAAAATAATAAGTTGTTGTTTTTTGGTCGGTTTTTTGTTGTTGTTTTTTTGTATATATGTCTTTTTACGCGTCACGTCAAACCAAATATCCCTACCAGGGTCAATAACAAGAATAATTTAGTCAAAATTGTCCAAGACGGTCAACCATTGTCAGTTAAAAGTGACTGTTCCAGACAGGTGCTGGTTTTACCATGTGTAATTACAATGACATTGTGTTCTTTTGTGCTTGTGATTCTGTTATACAAATATTGTCTTTTGAGAAGGTTTGTACATATTTTGCCTGTCTATAATATAGGTAGGGCGTTCCTGGTAGGTGGTACTTCTTTTGTTTCCCTTTGTTCTTTCTGTCTATCTGTTTTTCTCACTCTTTCCCCTTTGTAAATTATTGCTATCAAGTTGATTTGCTTCTCTTTACATAAACTGAAAACCATTTAATAAGAATAATTGTATTTATATACCGCCAATCTACGCTCTACAGCATGCTCTATGCACTTTACAACTATTTCCCTTGAACACTCAGAACATTCTCGGCTTCCCGGGAGACATGCAGAACAAGCTGCAGATTTCATACGCTCAAACATTAACAAACTGACAAGATTTTTAGCTGTTTGTAGCCAGGTACCCATTCTCACCTGGGTGAAGTGAGGAAAATTTGTGTAAAATACCTTTCCCAACGACACAAAGTCGGGCCCTTGACGGGATTCAAACCCACGACCTTACGGTTGTGAGTCCGAGAGCCTAACCACTAGGCCACCGGCGCCACATTTATTGTATGACCGTTCATTTCGGATATGATCGATCCGAGAGGACAGGAGGAAACCACGAGCCACATACATGTGCAGAAAAAAAAACGTGTTAAAACGTCTTAAAACGTGTTAAAAGTGAGAATTTGAACGCCCCCATCTGTCATGGCCAACAAGGATGGAGAGTATACTAAGGCTCAGCAGAAAGACTAAGATACTCAATAAAAATTATCTCCACACTGGAATCGAACTCAGGTCTTCTGGGTGCTACAACAACGTGCCTAACCGTCTCACCATAGAGCATACATAATACTTCGTCCATGTCCCACACTAACGGTGTATCTGCCAAATTAACCGAAACATTTTTTTTCAGTCTCAAATGTTATTCAGAGCCGAAGTTATAATCGGTGATTACACTCTATACAATTTTAAGCAATTCTGGTAGATAGTAAGAAATAAACTTTGTTAATTCTACGCACGCTCGCGTGCGCATGTGTGTGAGGACGGGCGGAGTACAACATCGACGATTTAAACCTGTGGAAAGTAGTATGCCGTGGCTGACAAGTCACCATCTGCCAAACAGAATATCATGACGAGCCGATTTGGGTCGGATGTGATAAACCGAGGATGTCCCTTATTTTTGTTATTGTGCGGTGAAAGGAAAATACACGCCTACTAAGACTGTCCTGTCACCTGTTATGTGAGACATCTGTCATTTGACAAACTAGCTACTAGCTATTACCTCACACCAGGTCAGAACATAGGACGAGACGCAGTGAATCAGGCGCTCTTCAATGTTTGGGCATGTGAAGTTATTGATATTATAATCTAACAGTTTGTTCATTCAGCTTGCGTTTGGTGCAAAATAATCCCATCTATCTTGAATAGAAGTCGAGATAACATTTGCGATTTAAGGAGGTGGGGCTGCCTGGTGACAGGGGTAAAATTGACAAGAAAGTTGCAGCCAAATTTGACGACTTCCAAACTCGAGTGCCCATGGCAGCTATAAATGTATACTTTATGTGCCTTTGATAAACGGTTTTCCAGTAAAATATACCCAAAGTCTTACCCAGTAGACCATCGCCTTTGCTGTAGCGATCAGGCAATTCGTCATGGCATGCAGAAAACCGGAGTTCGATTCCTGATGGAAAAATTGCTTTTATATCATCTCTATCTTTCAATCGGAATGTTGCATCCCTCTCAGCTTGGGTCGGCCCTGATATATAGAGTCCAAACCAGCTTCCTAATGAATGATCAAAATTTTTATGTGAAGAGGACGAACACTATCTACATTTATTAACTTATTCTTACTCAGTGGACCTGAGTAAATGCCCAAGTGAGACTACCTATACCTTTCTGGAAGCAAACAGGCTTCTATATCTTTTTTTCGATTTTATGTTTTCTTTTCTCTTATTCTATTTTCCAATCTGTTATTCTTTGTCTCTGTCTATCTTCCTCAAATTTGGTGGCGGACTCTCCCCCTTCCACCCCCCCC
>NW_004797624.1:262170-265953 GCF_000002075.1 Aplysia californica | reverse complement strand
AATCGCTGCTTGCCAGGTGAGAATCCTTTCTATGCTCACTTCTAAAGCACTGAGACTCAGAGCTAAAAAGTTCCATCTACAATATAACTTACGTTCTTTTAGGAACCATTTTCACTTCGCTCTGTTCGCACCAGGACGGTTGCGGGGTTACCTGCGCTACCTGAGCAGTTTTGTGGTACATTACCCCGCTCACGGTCATGGCGAACCGTCAACGGGAGACTGCACGTGCGTGCGTGTGGGGAGGAGAAGTGTGTGTGTTGTGTTGGCGTTGGTGTGTGTGTGTATGTGTGTATGTTGTATGTGTGTGGGGGGGGGGCGGTGTGAATGTTCCTTTCCATCCCTCTCTCCGTCTCTCACGCCCTCTATCTCTTTCTTTTGTCTTCCTCTCCCTCCCACACCCCTTTCTCTGTCTCTCTCTCTTTCTCTCCATGTCTCTCTATCTGTCTCTGTCTCTCTCTGTCTCTGTCTGTCTGTCTGTCTGTCTGTCTCTCTATCTGTCTCTCTCTCTCTCTCTCTCTCTCTCTCTCTTTCTGTTAAGATACATCACCACCTCCCAAACGTGATCTGCCCAGCTGTGACGACTTCCGCGCACAGTAATTCCTTCTGATGTCAAATAATACCAATTGTCACACATCTCATATCACTCTTATCATTTTGAAGTGTTTGTAGGAGGTGGGGGCAGACAATATTGCCAAGTGGTCGCACCTTGCTGTAGCAATAACCGAAGGCGCAGGAAGTTGTCTCACTAACAAGGCAATTCCCAATGTTCGGATCGGATGCGGGAACATCTGTTCTTTACCTTATGACGCACGTATCTCTGAACTGTTATTTGGCAATGAGTGTGCATCTCTCGCTCATGATATACCCAGCGTGCAATTTTCAATTGATTGTTAAAACTTCAAACTCTCACTAACCACGACAAAGACTGAAGTTCTCTTCCAGACGATCGGTTGTGAAACGCAGCGGCAGAACCTCCCTCCTTAAATCAAAATACGTAGCAAAACATCGAACAATGTCTATAGCTCTAAAATATTGGTATATCCAAGTGCCCTCATCAACGCTGAAATAGCTTTATCTATCTATCTATCTATCAATCTATTTGTTTATCTATCTGTCTATCTTTCTTTCTATCTATCTATCTATGTATCTATGTATCTATCTATCTATCTATCTATCTATCTATCTATCTATCTATCTATTTGTCCCCCTCTGAGTATTTTTTTAAGGTCCCACTCACTTCATTTCTGATTTCGAACATTTCCACTGAAATTATACACCTCTCACTATCCTCTGGTTTTCCTGTGAAGAAAAGTAAGACATGTTGACTATTTTAAAATTTGGTCTTTTGTTTTCTAAAGCAAATATTTTTAAAAGATCAATAGCGCTACAAAGTGGAACTTTGTCTCCGATCAGTTCAGCGGACATGATCATGAACTAAGTTGATCTGATCTGGAGACAAGGTTTGATCGCACAGATACCTCATGCGCGGCAGAAACAGGGACGGCGCTTACTTTGGGAACTTCCTGCCTTTTATCCTATAAAAAAAATGTTGAACTCAAGCCAAGATTCAAGGGTATGAAAAATCTCTTCTTTTCGTCATTGTTTAAGTTAAAAAGACCTTTCAACACTGCAATGTTATTTAAGAGGCAAAACAAAAATTTCATTTTAAAAAAACACAAAGAGAAGAGTACGACGTGCACACATTTTTGTTTTAAAACCCAAATCAAGAGAGACATAATCCATAAGAGATAATAGTAATAAAATTATAATGTAATAATAACACTTTTTTAAAAATCGCCAAAAAGAGCATGCAGTGATCATGCAAAGTTCCTCAGTGCACAAGAAAGGGTCTTCGTGATATTGATAAAAAGCTGGTGTCCGCCATATTTCAGCACTTCACAGCAGAGGTTTGTCCAGATCGAGGCACATCTAGCAGCTCATGCAACGTTACCAGGTGTTGGAGGCTCTCTTCCCTGCTTAATGGTGTGGCTTTTCCTATTCTGAAAAAAAAATCTGGTAATGTATTCTTTGTTTGGGGTTGGTTGGCTTCTTGTTCGTTTTTGTTTGTTTGTTTGTTTGTTTGTTTTGTTTGTTGCTGTGTGGGGATTTTTTATTTGGTTGGTTGGTTGTTTTTTTGTTGTTGTTTTGTTGTTGTTTTTTTATTGTTATTGTTGTTGTTTGTTTTGTTGTTAGTTTGTTGTCTTTTTTGGGGGAAGTGAAAGAAATTAAATGTAAGTTAAAGTTTTAAAGGGTTGTTTTTTTTCAGGTGGATCGACTGGCGTCAGTGATATAGCTGTTAGAAACTCTACTGTCACATGTAGGGGACCTGAGTTTAATTCCTATTTGGGGGTGCTATTTATTGAGTATTTCGGTTTTGCGACTTGGACCTAGCCTCAATCTCAACAACCTGGGAAAAACTTTGACAGGCAGCGTCGAAGCGTGTCTCCTAAATTATCTTAATTGTCTTGGTGGGGACGTAAAACCAGTCGGACTGAGGTTTAAGATATAACGTTATGTTCTCTAACCAAAATGACTCCTCTAACCCTATAACTGTATAGTGTCGAAGTTATTCTTCTGGTCACGTGTGGTCCTGACATGAGATCATTTAGAGAAAGCGCTAAAGTTTGTAAAAATAAAAATAAGTATTATTATTATAGCTTTTTTCAACCGATTTGGGCAATTTTACGAGCATATTATGTTGGGGGTTCAACTTAATGAACGCAATCTCATCGGTTTATCTTATTTCTTCTTACGTAGAAACAATAATAGTATGCACTCAGTAAACTAAATCTGTAAGTGACGTAGCAGCTGGTTTTTCTATGTTCTGTTTGCTCGGTTGGTATCATGCCGAAAACGGATCAGATGGCCTCAGTTCGAATCCTCAATTTTGGACTTTTAAAATATCAGGTCATATTGTGAGGTTCTTCTTCTAAAATATCATTGTAAGTATTTAAGAGGCGTTTTGGGTTGGGGGTTTTTTTATCAGTAATAACAGTTTGTTAAAAATGTAAAGGTCTATATAATTATCTTGGCAGACGTGAAAAAATCTGAAATATGACATGAACAGGAAATTATAAATAGCAATTGGTTAAAGCTCTGAATGATATTTTTAGATTGATTGTAAGTGTTGAACCTATATAGACATTGATACAACATATTAAATCATTTAGGCGGCGGGTTGGGTCAATCCTGCTCGCCAGTATTATCCCAGGCTGAATGAGGAAAAGCACTGCAGTAGATTGTGATTGTCACATTAACCGTATCTGTACGTCGTGTTTTACTATCGCTTCCATACGACTTGGGAGCTCTGTGTCACCACTTTCCAAAAAGGAAATTTACTCGTTAATCCGACCCGTACGCTTTGCATAGCAGTCAGTCAAAATGATTTTTTGATAAGTTGTACTGAAAGTTTCAAAGAGATCTGCGTACTAGAAGTATTCTAAAATATGAAGAATACAACCCCAGGGGTACAAAATGACCCCAGGGAGTACGGATAGGGTTAGATGTTGAACAACATTAAGTAAAGCATTAAAATTTAAGAAATGAGTCGGTTCGATTATGCCTGTCAGGGCCAATCTGCAATGAGAGGGATACAAATACAAGGTCCTCGTAGAAAGGCAGGGATACTCGATAAAACCTCTCCCCATACAAAAATCGAACTCAAGACTTAAGTTATACGTTCGACGGTGAAGCTCCTATTCGCTCTCTATCTCTCTCTGTCTGTCTGTCTGTCTGTCTCTGTCTCTGTCTCTGTCTCTGTCTCTGTCTCTGCCTCTCTCTCTC
>NW_004797624.1:260280-261978 GCF_000002075.1 Aplysia californica | reverse complement strand
GGGGGGTTGTGGTAGATGCTGATTGGTTGGCTTGTTAGTGGGATCTGCTATTATCAATTCGTCGTTCTGTTGTTTGTTTTTTTTTATTTTGTTTTACATGCAGTGGTGTAGGGCCTAAACTCTGAAAAAAGACACTAGTGTATAGTTATGAATTAATCTGTAGCTTTTTAACAACCTAGAAATCTAATCTGCATGTTCTCCTTTTGCAGCGAAAAAGGCAAAGGCTGTAACAACTGGGATCAACTCAGTGGGTCACAGAACTGTTTATAAACCTGGAACTGCATCAATCAACTATGCTGAAAACGATATTAGTGTTAATGTTTCTCTCCCGCATAACCGTGCTATCCTGTGCCAAAATACGTGATTCAGATTCCAGATGCCTGAATGATTGCGGTTTAAATTTAGACTTTGTCCTCAAGTTCTGCCAAGTCGGTGATACCTTCCCCTTGCCTGGAGACTCTCGCCTAAAGGAAATTTGGCAGACGTTTTGTCAAAAGGAAGAGGCTTTTGACGGACGACCCCGGACCAGATCTCGATTAGAGTGTGCTGTCCGCTGCGCCTCGTCGCCATTTTGTGTTTCCTTTACTTTTGGTAACGGAGAGTGGCCAGGTGCTAGCTATGCCGGATACAGAGAAGCTAGATGTACCCTGGGGGAGAGAATCGGTTCTTTTACACAGTAGGCAGCATAGGGAAACCACAAACAAACGATTTTGGAACATCTCATATAGATAATATTTATTGAAAGACATGTTTTGCAACTTTACTTGGTGATTTTGATTTGCCAGATCGAAATATGGAATTCGTGTGCTTGATGTTACTGTTTCATTAATCCATCCCATAATTTTGTTTATGTAACTCTTTTTAACTCACTGTATTTGGTGATGCTGATCTGTATGGAAGTATTAATTAGTGATGCAATCAAGGTGCTTGGTGCTTCTGTATCATTAATCTTTTTTCATATTTCTTATATCTGTTTACTAGTATTAATTGACAGTTCTATTGAAATCTCATATTTCTACTTGAAATTTATTCCACATGTCTTTTTTACTCAAAGTTAGGTGCTGCACTCCAACGTTAAGAAGAGGCGACCCTTTAACTTTCTGGTCGACTGGGCATTGTTTTTCAGGCTTTTTACATGCTCCGATGATCACAGAACTTGTAAGCACACAAGTTAGTCTTAACGTGTTAGTCTTTTGTTACCGAACGCAACTGCATTGACTATGAAAAATATTACAACAGTTATTGGCCACACTCCTTTCACTGTTTTGAAAATATGATAATATATACGTAGGGTAACAAACACTATAACAATGTCATCACTTGTAAGTGGCCCCCATGTGATTTTTCGGCATACTTTTATTAAAGACTAAGGATGAAGATGACGAATTATTTCTAAATTTTAGGTTACTATACGCGACGAGTTGGGAATGAGGATTGTGTCCTGCCCCACCCCCAGAACAGCGTGGCGGGGATTAAGAGTAAGAGCCAAACAAAATAATAGCCACAAAAAAATGAAACACAATTAACACTAAGACTAATATGTACATTATTTCCTACTTTAGAGCATCATCATCGTCACCATAAATAATCATCATCATGATCATCATCACCATTACTATCATTGTATAAAGAAGGTATTAAAACAGTTAAGACCTTGTTGTATTTCCAAAAAAGATATATATTTCACAGTTCAACGTT
>NW_004797624.1:257035-258796 GCF_000002075.1 Aplysia californica | reverse complement strand
TCATCATCATCATCATCATCACCATCATCGTCGTCGTCGTCGTCGTCGTCGTCGTGTTCGTCGTGGTCGACGACGACGAAACAATTCCCCTTTTTCTTGTTTTGTTTTTCTAGAAAACATAACAATTTGCACCCAAAACCAGGAAATGTGGGGGAGGGGGTCGGTGAAAGGGTGCTGCACACCCCACGTTGTGCTTTTCTCCTTCTTAATGTTTCCAATAGTTGGACGTTTCTTGTAGTACCTTAACCCAACAAAACAGCCTGTTTCTTGCTATTCTGTTTGCCTAAGTTGTTTTGATTCTAAGCCAAGTTTCTATGCCCTGTTCTCGTCTTCAGTAAGGTCTTCCCCATTCTTCATTTGATTTCTTGTTTAATTAAAACATTGAAAATAAAAACAAAAACAATATAGTGCAATTTTTGTTATCTATGGAAAAAAAACAAAGTCAGAAACTCGGGTCATTGTCCTAAGACAATGATATAATAATTAATTTGTCAGAAAAGTTTCACCTCTCTACACGCCAGCCTTGCCGCCTTAGTGAAACCAGTCATAAACTCTGACGAGGTCACCCCGCAAAGGAAGGAACAGCTCACATGTATACCAAGAGAATCTGTTTACTGGTGTCATTATTCTTTTGAGTCATGGAATCAGACGTCTAATTATTGGGCTAGTACATGTATTAGTAAGCTCACAACTCAAAGCTATTGGGTTCGAGCCTGTCAGCTGCCCGACTTCGCATTCTTTGAAAAGGCGCTTTACACGAATGTTCCTAATTTCACCCAGAAGAAATAGGTACCTGGCGATTGACTGCTAATAATCTTATTTTGTGTCCGTCGAAGCAGTTGATCGGCTGCTTGCACTCTGAGCTTCAAGAAAAGCCCAAGAAGGTTTCTGGGTGTTCTAAAGTTTTCTTGGTAACTAACAGCTGTCATTAACCATGTTCTTATATCAAGGTAGAATTGTAATTATAAATGGGCTGAATCATCAATGGCATGCTTATCCCATCGTGTTTCAACACTACAAACCATGACTGAAGGAGTTCTCATGCTCTTTTAAAAACGTCACTAATTTTGCTGGCTAGACAAATTAGAATAATGATTATTCGTATTTTGACGGGGCTTAGCTTCCCGCCAAGTTGAAAGGTATCAAGCATTCAGATCAATATTTTTAAAGATTCTGATTCAGGCGTACGCGAAGTATCTAGATCTATCCCACTTGTTTGTAAGTAACATTATGTCCCAATGTTTTTCAGGGTTTTTGTTTTTTGTTGTTGTTGTTTTGTTTTTGGTTTTTGTTGTTGTTGTTGTTGTTTTTTTTGTTTTTTTTTTGGGGGGGGGTTGTATAATGAGTCCTTCGAATTTAGGCTGTCAGGCTCGTAACCGAAAGGTAATGGGTTCGAACATGTACGGAGCCCGATACTATGTCTTTGGGAAAGGAACTTTACACGGGTTTACCTCCCTTAATCCTCCTGGGAATGGGAGGACAAAACAAAGCGAAAAATCTTGTTGATTCGTTAGTGTTTGAGACAAAAAGAGCACAGTAATAAATAGTAAAGTTTTGCTAGTGCTAAACTCTAATCTGTTATGACCATGACCATCAATGATTTATTTATACAGGCATCAGCCATCCATGTCTACTAGGTGCTGTTTTAGCCTATCTAATCTGTTAAAATTGAATGTAACTTTAAAGATGAACAAATTTGTTTGTTTTTATGGGTTTGTTCATTTGCATACGCCATGCGTAATCACAGTAGGATAATTCCAA
>NW_004797624.1:252616-253799 GCF_000002075.1 Aplysia californica | reverse complement strand
GGGGGTTAGTTGTTGTGATTTGTTTTTCTTCAGCATGCTCATATATTGGAAACACGTTCCGTTGTATGGACAGACTTGACGTCAGTAGACACATCACCCTCATACAGATCATGACGCGTGTAAATAGTTCCATGGGTATACTATGGTAATTTTGCTGACGCAATGGCTTAGATAATCCCTTGTTATCCTTTATTTATGTCAGGTTTGTAATATCTTCAAAACACGAGTAGGAAGCTGAGGTCATTTAATTCTGTTTCTGGATGATCTTATTATTACCAAGGACATTTTGATTGCACACTCAGCTAGTGGGTGGTTCGTGGGTGCTCTGGTGTGGTTTGCTCCTTCTTTTCTATCAAACATCGATGTCTTTATTTCTTCTCGCTTTCTTTATGTGTTACTCTCTAGTAACAATTCTAATCTTCGGCACTTATCTATTATCTATTTGTGGTGGCCAAATTTTGCTATTCAAAAGGTTTTTTAATGGCTACATCGATCGACATGCGGTTTCCACCAAAAGATTCTTTAAAATATTCTCCTGATCATGACACCCTTCGTTTTTTTTCAGTTTTGAGACAGTTTTGCTGCAAAAAACTACAATTTCTTTATTTCGCTGATCGCTTTTGTAGGCCGACGCTTCGGTCTCTGTAATTTTAGAAAATCCGCCAGGTTTGTTTATTTCAAGTCGTACTTCCGTTCGATACTATCGCGCATTGTCGCGCAAGACTGAGCACAATTTTAAGTGTGCGACCCGTATAAATCTAGCCTCATGTTTTCTTTTTTACTTGATGCTAAATTCGACTGTGATCCTTTTTTTTAATCCCATCATCGCTTTTTCTGGATTCCTTTGTCAAATTCCTTTTCTTGCTACTGGGGACAACGTCAACAGGTCTTAGATTAGAATCTAGATCTAGATAGCGCCTGACCATGCCGAAAAGAAAACGACGTTCTTCAGTTGGAACCCCTCGCGCTCGCAAAGGTCGAGGTAGTTGGCCAATGACTTTCAGTTGATGTTAATGTACCGATCATCCCTTTCATCGAAAGGGGGCCCAGCTAGTATGATCTATTTGTTTTGTAAGTCACCTGGACGTCTTACAAAATCTATAACTATAGCACAATTCTGTGGTGGCTGGAGGGCGATACTGGTAGGTCCTTTTTTTCTTACTTTATCTTTGTTGTTTCTGTC
>NW_004797624.1:248928-250273 GCF_000002075.1 Aplysia californica | reverse complement strand
TGTGTGTGTGTGTGTGTGTGTGTTATAAACATCTTCAAACCACTGCTGACGCAGACAATGTAGGAAATCCGGTGTGGATAGTCTTCGGGACATTGACCAGTAATTTTTTCCGGTTTTTTTTTTCTTTTTCTTTTTCTGTACTTAGTTTTTGTTTTTTTGTTAATTTTTTTTTCCTGGGTTATTCTTTGTTTTGGTTGTTTTCTTTTTTTCTTTTTTTCTTTTTTTTCTTTTTTTTAAAATATTAATTATTTCGTTTGCTTTACTGCATGTATTGTCCCACCACAACTCGAGAGGTCAATTTATCCTGCCCGTAACCAACCACTATGCGAGGAAAAAAATTGAAGGTATTTGTACCGTCACCACAATAAGTCACTCACTAAATTACTTAACTCTTTGTACTAATCAGCATGGTTTGTTATCTTTTATACATTCTAACTAATGCATTTTTTCCCCAGTATTTTTATTTTTAAATTTTGGGTACTGATTTTTCAAAAAGGATTTTCCATTGTTTGTGTCTGTGTATTCAGTGCATTTTATTGAACGTAAATAGTCAGTTGTCCACCCACCTTCGAAAACTGTTTGGTGACCGCTGCTTTACTGGAAGAGATTTCATGTACCTTATGTAAGTGTTTATCACCTTGGTAACGGGTAGTTTGATGGTTGCTCCTCTCTACTGCCCTCCACTTCCGTTTTCGCTTCCTCTTCCTTCTATATATGTGTGTGTGTGGATGTGTGTGTGTGTGCGTGTGTGTGGGTGTGTGGATGTGTGTGGGTGTGTGTATGTGTGTGTGTGTGTGTGTGTGTGTGTGTGTGTGTGTGTGTGTGTGACAGTTTTTCCCACTTCGTATGGGTCCTTGCCATCAGGCAACCACATTCCAATTTTGAAGGTACTGTTTTAAACCGACTAAAGCATTTTCAGTTTTTGTAGGGATTTTGAATTTTACCTGAGTAATGACCGAAGCCTATCCTTATCGATTTTAGGAACATTAAGGGATCTTAAACTGTCGCAACTTGCACACATGACCTACAATATCTTTCCCCTTATCCCAGAATTCTAGGTAATAGACCTTTTACCTTCCCTAAGATTTGGAATGTTGCTAAAAGACAGCAGTAAGAAGGAACTAGAAGAACAGTAGAAAGAGTTTTACATGTTTTGATTACGCGTATTTCAAATCCCCTTCTGTCCCTCAGTCCCTATATTGTTTCTGTTTTCTAACCTTACGATTTTCCAGGATCTATAAACCTGTGGTGGGAAGAGAAGGGGGATAATATAATATCTTTCTCCGTTTGTATATTCAAACTCTTACAAATCCTGGATACGAGCACAATGACCGTTGTAGATACC
>NW_004797624.1:244733-248025 GCF_000002075.1 Aplysia californica | reverse complement strand
CCATGTATGTATGTATGTATGTATGTATGTATGTATGTATGTATGTATGTATGTATGTATGTATCTATTTGTGGTGGACGAATTTTGCTATTCAAAAGTCTTTTTAAAGGCTGCATCGATCGACGTGCGGTTTTCGTCAAAAGATTCTTTAAAATATTCTCCAAATCATGACGCCCTTCGTTTTTTCAGTTTTGAGACAGTTTTGCTGCAAAAAGCTAAATTCCTTTATTTCGCCGATCGCTTTTGTAGGCCAACGCTTCTGTCTCTGTAATTTTAGAAAACCCGCCAGGATAATGTTTATGTCTCATTTCCGTTCGATACTATGGCACATTGTCGCGCAATACTGAGCACTATTTTAAGTGTGCGACCCGTATAGATCTAGCGTCATGTTTTCTTTTTTTACTTGGTGCTTAATTCGACTGTGATCCTTTCGTTTGATATCCATCATCGCTTGTTCAAATTATTTTTCTTGCTACTGGGAACAACGTCAACAGGTCTTAGATTAGAATCTAGATCTAGATCTAGATAGCGCCTGACCATGCCGAAAAGAAAACGACTTTCTGCAGTACGCTATTTAGATCATTATGATCGTTTTACTTCCTGTGTAGACGTATATCGTACGTGTATAATTATATCATTGTGCTTTGTCAAACTCGATGCTCACGGGCAGCGTTCCTCAGGGGCCAACAATGTTATCTGACCCACTCGAAGATCACCATGAAATTTTCCGTAACGCAGAACCGTACACCAACCATAAATGAACGTGTTGCCAAGAAGAGATGACAGATATTCAGCTATGGGTCTCTTCTTCTCTAGAATGTTCCCCTTTCACTTCCGTTCCTGCTCCTTAAGGGGGGGGGCTACACCCCAAAAATCAAAATTTGGCTCAAAATCATGGAATTTGAGTTGTGGGCATTTTTAGCTTCCTCAGCCTCTTCTACAACTATTCCATGGCATAAGGACCCCCAAAAACCGTATTTTTTCCCATACCGGGCATGTTTGTAACCGCCATTTCCTCATAAAGTCAGTATTTTATTTTTCTTTATCGGCCGTTTTCTCAAAATGCGACTTTTCTCTATACTTTTTTGAATAACTCCACCATTTTTTATCCAATCTTGGTGAAATTTTCACAGAATGAAGAGAAGAGGTAATACTAAAAATTTGTCTGTTGAATTTCTGATATATGGAATAGATTTTTGTTGGTGGTGTCTGGAGTGTGGATTTTCAATGATTTTTCGCAAACTTGAATGCTACCTCAGAAAAAAATTCATTAAAAATTTTCTAATTCGATTAGGAAAAAAACATCAGACAAATTTTTAGATCTAATGTTTGTTAACACGCATGCAATGAAAACAATCAATTTCCATTAGCGATAAATGCGGTATTCATTACGTAAGATATGTCAATAAAATCCAATATGGCGGCGTATCCATGGAAATGAAACTTTTTTCTCAAATTTGATTGCGGATTTTAAGACTCCTTACTATGCTTGTTTTATATGTGAAATTTGGTAAAATTCGGTCCCGTAATAAGCGAGATAGCCTCCAGGTGCCCCCCCCCCCTTAAGCAAGTTCTGTTGTTTGCTGTCGTCTCCACATTCTGCCCCCCCCCCCCCCTCTTTTGCTCCTTCTTCTGGGTTCCTGACTCTTCCTGCAGCCTTTCCACTTCTACTCCTTGGCTCCTTCTTACTAATATTTTTCAGCCACACCACTGATCTTATTAAAGGTAAGATCTAACACTTACCCTTCTCGGATAAGGGCGAAAAATCTCAGAGGTCGCTTGTGCAAGGTGCACACATTAAAACTCCCTTGGTGGTCCAAAATCAATAAGAGTAGGCTTCAGCCACTATCCAGCCAAAATTCAAAATCAATTCCAACCCAACGAAAAACTAAATAAAATTATGTTTAATGTGTCCGGCGCGCTCATATGACGGTGGGCAGGTGCGAGCGCCGTAAAACACTTACCAAACCAAACAATCATCTCTGACAAATTGACGTAAGAGCAAAAATTGATATGATTTGATTTGTTATCATTCTTTCGTTTGTCAGTTTCGACTCATATCATTGTTTTTAAAAGGCTTAATTTTCCACTGCTCAAAAATGAGAATCTAGTTTGACCCGCACCCTTAAGCGTACTTATAGTTTGGCCCCCTGAGCGAATGAACTTGATATCCCTGTCAGGAGATTTTATCACACAGACCAGGAAGTGCCACTTTCACTCAGCGTGGGAGGATACATTCTCACCTATGCTTACAAGCAACATGCACATGAATCCGTGGGGAGGAAACCAGACTGCTCTAGTTACGTACCAGCAGAGTTACAGTCGCTACACCCGTCGTCAGCGGATATGGCACTCTCCACAGATTCCTATGTGCTAACCTCAGTGATGTAGTAAAGGAGGGAGTGGGTGATCACGTGACGGATCGGCTGGTCTGGAAAATTGTTCAAAACAGGAAGCTATTGACAGTAGGTGTGAACATTTTCACAAGGGGGGGAGGGGGTGGGGGGGGGGCAATATCGTCACTAGGACAATGCTGTCTGTCGAGAAGAGTTCGGATGCATTCTTGGACAGAGCAAAAAGGGGGTAACAAAAGATTGTAAAAAAATGATTATTTTACTACAATTTTAGCTTAGGTTACCTTTGAACGATAATTATACGCCTTTTTCTCTCTACCGTGACAAAATGTTTCTATATAGGCCACAAGTACTGTGTAGATCTATTACTGGCTTCTAGATCTAATCTCTAGGTCTCGACTTTAGATTATAGTTTATAGAGCCATACAAGCAACAGTTATACTTTGAAGAAGTGCGCTCTCAAAATGTTATTCTTTGCTTCTGATTTAATCTTTATCATACGCCATAAGTTTTAGTCTAGTCTATGACTTTCTATCTGCTAAGTGCTCAACCTAGATGAATAGGTGTAACCTGTGTTAATATTATGGCAAAAAAGCGAAACAGTTTAAGGCCTATTTTATTTCTCTCAAGTTAGTTTTATAACTAGATGTATATCAAATAGACTAACATTTTCTGGTTAACCTGTCCGCTGTTGTGTAGACACATAATTTTCACTGGTGTTCTCCCAAACTGATTCACTGTCATAATCATTTCCTCCTAGTTCGTTGAAGAGATTGTAGATGCGCTTTATATTGCAACGTGAGCACTTGCCTATTAACATTTAGATTCTTCAAGTTCTTCCATTTTACTAGAGAAATATTCTCCTGTGCGGATGTATTGGTCATCGTCAGAAGTTGACGGACGAGCTATTATTATTTTATTTAAAAAATTTTTGCTAT
>NW_004797624.1:238103-244633 GCF_000002075.1 Aplysia californica | reverse complement strand
TAAAATTTTTGCTATTACTATTATTAATACTATTATTATTAGTATTATTATTATTATTATTATTATTATTATATTATCATTAGTATTGTTATTATTATTATTGTTGTTGTTATTGTATAATATATGTTATATATTTAGAAAAGTGAACGAGGTGAAAAGCATCTGCATTTTGATAAATGATACAAGCAAGGCATCATTCACAATCTTCATGGTTAATTTCTGATACAACTAAATGTTAAACATTGTCATTTCTGCCCCTGTCAGAAGAGTAACATTTACTTGATTGTTCACTGGAGACATAAAAGATATCAGTGTCAATATAATGGTGCAGTATCTGAATGCCATCATCATCATCACTGCCCACCTCACCCTGCGCCAGGGCATAGGCTACGAACAGTCACTTTCCACTTTCTCTTTCTTAGGTTAGCCTCTGGATGATAATTATTATTCCATTTCTTTCCACTTTATTGTAAATCAATCTATATGACTCTTCTCCAGGATCCTTCCCCTTGATCTCTTACGATGTGAATTCCAACACAACACTCTCTTTGTTCTGCAGTATCGAAATAGACTTGGTGTAAATATTCACAAGGAGATCATTTGGTCTGAACGGATATGATGTTTTCGGAAGAATAATAAAAATAATTAAGATTGAGAAAACTTGAGAATTCCTTATTGGAATCTTCATATTCAGAATGCTTATAAAGCCAACTGCATTTGTGCTGCCAAACTTTATTACCATTTTTTAAACTGGAGGTTTTGGTGTGTGGGTATTTGAGTGTGTGTGGGGGTGTATGTGGGGGTGTATGTGTGTGTGTGTGTGTGTGTGTGTGTGTGTGTGTGTGTATGTGCGCGTGTGTGTGTTTGGTGGGAGAGGGTTGTTTTTAAATGTGAGTAGATATTGAACCATGTAACCAAATAAAAATGCAAACATGGTCAAAATGGTACTGTCATCCCAACCACTATGACTCGGTTTTCTCCTTCTCTCTAAGTCATGCAGTCATGCAGTACAAAATAAACCCAGTAAGTCATAGAGTACTGAATAACCTGTAAATGACAAGGTTGTAGACATATTATACACTGTGCAGTTTTGTTGAAGCTACCGTATGGGTTAACTGGGTCAACTAAGTAAAATAATGGAAAAACGTTACTAACTTTTATCGACTGTAAACCCAAGCCAGTGTTTTCATTGGCCAGATCGACCTGAACGCCAGTAATCTTGAGGTCAGAAGGTGCACGCACGCCAAATAATTTCCGAGCTCTCCGTTGTGAAAAAAATTATATCATTGTATAGGTTTAACAGTAGCTGGTTACTTAAGACGCGGGGCATCCGAATGCAACGCCCATCTCTGAAAAGATCCGGCCAATTATTGATAGTAAATTTGTGTAAAATTCCTTTTCCAAGGACACAACGTCAGACGAGCTGAGGTTCGAATACCCGAACTAGCAATCTCACGATGACGGGTCCAGTAGCCTAACCCTAGACCACAAACGCCACCTGCATGAGCATGTAGTGACAGCAAGACTGTTGCCAGTTTAATTACGACTGCAGTGCCATGATTGTCTAACCCCATAACAACATTTTTGGGTGATATTTAAGATATTGCATTTCAATTGTAATAATGATAAGATAATAAGAAAGTAAGGCCTCGAAGAATTAATGATACCATCTTAAAGCTTGTTCGTGTATTTTGCGTTATATGAAAAAGTGCTGTTCTATCTTCAACAGAAATTTAGGTATGTTCGATTGACGGAGATGGGGGTTGACCTGGTGTTAGAGGCAAAATTAGCGAGAAAATAGCCACCAAAGCTTGGTAAATTCCAAAGCTTGAGTGTTCTTGGAAACTGTGAAGTTACATCTTTTTCGTGTCTTTGATCAACGTTTTCTAGTAAAAATCCTAATAGAAATGTGTTTTTGAAAGGACGTAAAGAGTGATGAGATTTATTTTTTTTAAACTAATTCGAATAAAATTGCCCTGGGGCTAGAAAACTGCTTGTTTCTTTGACTCCATTAATTTGGCGAGCGCCTTATCTCACCACGATCCACACGCCAGGCAACTCTTGTTTACTATGAACGACAAAATAAAACGCAGTTTAAACATTGCCTTGGTTGCATAGCCTACACATTAATCATTATTGAGACGTATACTTCTGTTTTACATTTTTTTCCAATTCAGTAAGTATTATCCAACTGTTACATTGATGTTACTTAATTTGCTGGATTTTATTGCCATTTAACTCAAGTAGGGTAACTCTCTTCGCAAAGGGTGCGCATTTGCGAAGAGGGCGCCACCGAATTTTAAGGACACTTTTTTAATTGGCTCAAAGAGAGAAGTGGCCCCTCTTGTTATGTAGATTCTTTGATTACCATACCATGTAATATCAATTTGATAGGCCCCAAGTTCAGTTCGATTTAATTCAATTCAAGAACGCTCGAAATGGTCAAAGATGATCATCAATTGTGGAGAAAAAGAGGTTGTCTTAGACAAGACAATGCCTTACACAGTGTCGTTATAGTTAACAAAACGCAAGGAGGACTGGAAAGTGATCAGGAGTGAAGCTCTTTATAAATGAAATCAGTGCTTCCCTTCCTTATCTTGAGAACATCGTCATACTTAAATTCACATACAGACGTAGGCTTTATGAATCAAATAGAAGTTCATGAAATCACCAATGATCAATATGCATGGTATAAAACACTCAAATAATTATGTAATATTGTCACATACATACTCTGTTGACTTTCAGGCCATCTTCATAAGCAGTCACAAGCACCGATTAGGTAGGCTGAGAAGTAAAGTTGTAGAGTCTACTGTAAAAAAAAAAAGTGAGGTGACTATCTCCTAATAATAGCAAGGCTGCTGTGAGTGCCTCTTTTTTCTTCGACTTTTAACCGCCCTACAAGCTGGTTATGGCATGATTATAGCAGTGGATGCTGGCCGCAAATGGCTAGTTAAAGACAGCCAAATTTGAAACAAATTGATAAGAACTTTGCAGCAGTGCCATGTCTGATTCTTTGCTTTCTGATGTGTATTAACATCTCAAGTAAAATATTATTTGTTGTTAAAAAAAACTAGAGATCGTTAACCCTCCGTACCTTTAATTGCTTTGCCAAAAATGGAAATGAACATCTAATGAGATATTGTCTCTATTATTTTGACAAGTGAACATACACTTATAAATTCAGGATTTGTTTTCACTGACACAACTCAGTGATGCTGCCTCGAATAAGAAGTTTTGTTACGTGCAGCCTCATCTCCATCTGGTTTTGTCTCACTTTGATTACCCTGCCAAACAAGTCAGTCTTCGCCCCTGGAAGTGATCATTTGTACAGATGATTATATTGGACAGGTGGCAATAAGTGCAAGTTCAACAGTATGCTTAATCACACACTCTGCCAAAGACATAACGACACAATAAAATGATGAATAATCATAATCATCATCATCGAGTGCCAGATCTGCGACAGACATCGACGATCATGGTTTTCCATTCATTCCTTTGCTCAGATGCTCTCAAAAAAGCTACGTTTCCCTGATCTTTCCCTGTAACCCATTTGTTTAGGTTCCCTAGGTATGTTGTTCTGGGCCTACCCCTGCCTCGTTTGCCCTCAATTTTGCCAGTGAGAGCTAGATGTTCAAGACCCGTATGTCTATTCAGGTGTCCCAAAAACTGCATGTCGTTTCCTGATGGTTTTTAACAATGAACGTCCCACGTGGGCTTCATCAAGCACTACCTTATTTGATTTATTTTCCTTCCACGATACTCTTAAGAAACCACATTTCTGTTGCTTCTATTTTATATTCACTGTCTTTAGTGATTGCCCAGCATTCACAGCCATATACGAGAAGGGTTGACCCAACATAGCATTTCAGGACTTTCATTTTAGTGTTCATTGAGATGTTTCTATTTTTCAGGATTGGGCTCATTTTATTTAAACTAGCCTTAGCCATTGTAGTTCTCCTTTTTATTTCTGGGGAACATTTGGTGTCAGATGTTATCATATATCCTAGATATTTAATCTGTTGGACTTGTTTGATCTTTTCACCTTTGCTAATGAGATTACAACTAAGATTTGCTGCTTTTTTGGATATTACCATGCATGATGAATAGCGCATATTCCTTCCCTAGCAGCGCTTTACACTAGTGTTACCCAAGCAGACCCCTGAAAACTCAGAAACATTCTCGGCTTCCAGGAGAGCTTAAAGCAGTGCAAGCAGCTAGTAAGTCGCTCAAATACTAACAAACTGACAAAATCTTTGGCTGTCTACCGGGTACTCATTTCTACCTGGATGAAGGGAAGTGAAGAAAATTTGCGTACGGTAAAGTACGAGACACAACGTCGGGCCCCTGACGGGATTCGAACCAACAACCTCACGTTGCTAGTCCGAGAGCCTTGCCACTGGGCCACTGACGCAATGTGGTTCTTTATAGGGGGTGCCCATCAGCGCCATCGGGTTGGGTTGGGTCGGGTCGGGTCGGGTTGGGTCTTCAGGTCGGGTGGGTTTCTGGTGGTTTCAGTGCACACTATAGCCCCGCCGCGATTGTACCCGACGATCTGGAATTTAAAGTACAGAAACTTCTAACTTCAATGGCTTCCAGGCTACTTTCCGCATCGATAACTTTCTATTATCAACGATCAGTGGGCCAAAAAAACGCATTGGTTCACACAGCGCTGCAGTCTTCGTTTTGAAGCTATCTTTCGTTTCTCCAGAAGAAGAAGAAGAAGAAGAAGAAGAAGAAGAAGAAGAAGAAGAAGAAGAAGGAGAAGAAGAAGAAGAAGGAGAAGAAGAAGAAGAAGAAGTGCATTGGTACAGTGTATGTCATTTTTAGCTTCACACATTTTAAGAGTGTTTAGTCCAAAAACTACTGATCCAATTACTTTGAAATTTTTACGCATGGGACGCAAGCTCATTTTTGCTTATTATGAACTGTACTAATTTTCACTAGTCTACCGCTTTGTCTGACGATGTCGTTCACATTATTTTGATATTTTGTCAGATACTGTGATAATGTGTGGGTCACTTTTCAAACAAAAACTACACACGTAAAATTGGACTCCACCCAAATGTTTCCATCAAAAAGTGGCTTCTCTTTATCGAAATTGCGACCCGTACATGTACCTATTCCAAGTACCAGGTGGCCATCCCACGCGATGCTGTTCCACTTAATCTCCGACCGAAGTTCCGTTTATTGTTTGGAAAGGTCGGACTCATCTGCGTCATTGTATCCCACGCATAATCTAACTGTAGGAGCGTAAAGACTGACCAGTGTCTCTGGACTGACTGCTCATTTGGGGAATAGATTATTGTTTGATTGTACTAATTGTGATGCAGCGTAGTGGAATCAAGCTTTCGTCAATTTTTTGAGTATGTAGAGTTATTGGTATCATCCTAAAGCTTGTTTATTTGTCTTTATTTAGATGAAAAAAATATCCATTTACCTTGAATACAAGTCGAGATATTTGCGAAAGAAGGGGGTGGGGGTCCCCTGTTTTCAGAGGTAAAATTAGTGAGAAAATGGCCGCCAAAGATTAGTTATTTTCTTAGCTTAAGAGTCCGTGGTAACTGAATATTACATTCTTTGTGCCTTTAATCAACGTTTTTCAGAAAAATCCACACAAAAATGAGTTCTTTAATGGGCATGAAAGGTGTTGACATAAAAATGGATAAAAATTCACGAAACAGCGGAAAAATGCAAGTTTCTTCATTTTCATTATTTTGACGAGAGCCTGATTCCACCACGGTGCCTCACAATTTGTTTTTCTTACTTCATGCTTTGGCTGAATGAATCCGAGAGAAATCACATCATTGAAATGCTTCGGGTGGGCACTCCGCTTTAGTCAGTTGCGAGATCACCTGTCAACGATAAGCTCCCTAAAGGACAGACCCAAACCTATATGAAGCAGCACGACAAAACGGATCGAGAACGCACTCATCCTAAAGCAACGCTTGAGAAATCCATTTTGACCGGCAACGCAGAATTAAGATTAATTTAAAAGAGTCAGAAGTGGCAGTCTGATCTGTTGCTCTTCGTTTGAAAGAGGGGAACCTCTGTTCTAGGGGGCCCGGTTTGTCGCATATAACTGCAGACCCATTACATTCAGTACAGACTTCACTGGGCACAGCATCTCGTGGGATGGCCACGTCGTACTTGGAATAGGTACATGTTTTCAGCCGAGTCCCAAATTCGACTGGAACGGCACGATGGATGGGCCAAAATCTACAGAACACCCAACCAAAGGTATATCTTAGTTTGCTTCAGACAAACCTCTCCTGTACGCATGACCAGCGCATTCGCCAAATCATAATCCGATTGAGCACTTGCGGAACATTTTAGATCGAGTCACTAGTGCCAGACCAGATCATCCATCTACTGACCCTTGCTCCGTTAGAAAAATCCGTTAATCTAAGAGTGGAATAATATCCCTCCACAGACAATAACTCGACTCATTTAGTCTATTTTGTGACATGTTCTGCTAAAGGGTATGCTACCTTGTCCAGACCTTTCACGATTTCTTTTTACACCCC
>NW_004797624.1:232902-235265 GCF_000002075.1 Aplysia californica | reverse complement strand
CCCCCACAACACACACACACGTTGTATTTTTTCCTTACAAAGAGAAGAGACGTGAAAGAAGTGAATTATACACTCAAATTCTAAACTCGTGGCTAATATATCGCATTATGGGGCAGTTAAATAAATTTTAAAACATGGAGTTATTTCCCTTGATGAGCAAGAAATTTGCTGAAAGTCTAACAATATTCGAAGACAATTTATACCAGTCTCCAATCAAAATGGATTACGTGCACAATCACACACACACACACATAGATTAATATTCTCTATCCCACAAACTCCCACACACCCACACGGATAGACTCAAAAGTAGATCTAAGACTTTGTGGAATTTATCAAATATTACTACTAACAAGATGATCCAATGTTTAAACTCTCCGAAATTGGGATCAAGACAATTCAAACAAGATTGCATAACGCGTTTCTTGAGTGATTACAGTGGTTGTCGTCAATTATACCCCTTAAGAACTGACAAAAAAATAGAACAATATTTAACGAAGAGGAGGCGGAAGATGTGGTGGATGACGTATACAGAGGGTTGGGGAGGAGAGGAGGGCTGGTGATTTGGAGGGTGGAGGAGGAAGTGGAGAAGGAAGTTTGGTAGGAGGAGTGTGAAGGAGGAGTAGGGAGGAGGAGGGGGGTTGGTGGAGGAGGGGGGGTTGAAGAAGAAGAAGAAAAAGAAGAAGAAGAAGAAGAAGAAGAAGAAGAAGAAGAAGAAGAAGAAGAAGAAAAAGAAGAAGAAGAAGAAAAAGAAGAAGAACCTTGGAGCACCCCCAAAACAACGACATTTTGGATGGAGGATTCCGTGCCGCTGTCAAAAATTGACTGGCTGAATGGGACAAAAAAGTTTTTAAAACCCTGCAGATTTCGTCTAAATGAAGCAACGAAAAAAGTTTGAGGTAGCAAACATACATTTGCGAGAGACAATCGCCATTAGATCTAATTGCTTTCCCTCTAAAACAATGTGCATGGAAAGCATTTTCGGGAGGAGGAAGAACATGCTCTTTTCACTGACAGAGGTGTAGAAAGGGAGGAAGGAGTCAACGTATGTGCAAATTGGACACAGGACCTTTCAAAATGTTGGTATGATCAAGTGGTGGAAAATATGGTTATCATTGACAGAGTTAGAGAAAGGGGAGGGGGCGGCGTGTATGGGGAAGGGTGGAGTCGCAGAGAGAGAGAGAGAGAGAGAGAGAGAGAGATAGAGAGAGAAAGAGAGAGATAAAGAGTGAGAGAGAGAGAGAGAGAGAGACAGACAGGCAGACAGATAGGCAAACAGACAGAAAGATCTATAAGAGATGACGAAAGAAAAAGAAAGAAATGAGGAACTAAAGAAGAAAAGAGAAATAGAGACAATTAAATATGCAAGGAAAGAGATAGACAGAAAGACAGACTGTGTCCAGAAACCAGACAAGATAGACGTATTTCACGGAATGTGTTAGTGTTTGTACATAGAATTTTTTTGTTTGAGGTTGTGAATCAGCTTTGTATAAAACGGCATAGCCTACATGTGCAAAGTTTGAAATACAGTGTTTTATGCAAAACGGTCGGGGTGTAATGATGAGAAAGGGGAGAGGAAGAAAGAAAGTTGGCATCAAATGAGGAAGGAGAGGGGAAGAAAGAAAGTTGCCGTGAAATGAGGAAAGAGAGGGAGAGAAAGAAAGTTGGCGTGAAATGAGGAAAGGAGAGAGAAAGAGGGAAAGTTGACGTTGAATGGAGAAGGAGAAATGAAGAAAGAAAGTTGGAATATAATAGCAAAAAAAAACAACAACCCCAAAACAACAAATTTATATCTAATTACCAAGAAGCACGTGCATTGAAATGTGAAAGGCAAGCCGCCTTCTCGTGCCCATGATGAGAGAGATAAATGGAAAACCAAAACCAATTCTCAGAAAAAAAGATGTTAAAACAACCTACCCTTCGATGACCTTTCAAAAATAGCTCCGTGCGACTGGCTAGTCCCGAAATAGAACCGTCCGGGAATTTATAGTCACTTTTTTCTTTTCTCACACCTACATGCACACGTCATATACACACACATACACATCCTTCTTTTTCCTGCATCATTGTTTCCAACTGGAAGTGAGAAAGCTGCCAAAATGTTTCAGACAGTTCATGATATTATAGGCGCGGTATGCTGGCAGGCAAGGCCTGGGCTGGCATCAACATCAACAAACAAACAGGACGAGGCTCAGTGACATCACAAAACTGACGGGAGGGAGACTCGGAGGGGTGCCGCAGGCGGGAACAAGTCGGCATCACATCCACGCGAGCTCGTTCCTTCCTTCCTTCGTCCTTCCCCCCATCCAATCCAACCACTACCAATCCATCCACCTTCTAGTGAAGTTGTGCCACAGGGGTGG
>NW_004797624.1:231595-232802 GCF_000002075.1 Aplysia californica | reverse complement strand
AGAGAGAGAGAGAGAGAGAGAGAGAGAGAGAGAGAGAGAGAAACGGGTGGAGCAGAGAGGCAAGAGAGATAGAAATAGATAGGGGAAGCTTCTAAAAGAGCCTGTTTTTGTAGATGGAAATAACCTTATAACGTACGTCACAACTTCTTGCTTTCGTGCTTCTCGGTTTCTTTTTCTGTCACTTAATACACCTGGCAATCTTATCAGGCATTCTGACTATAATTATAACGGTTATCTCCCTTTACCCAAGTGTAAATGACCCTTTATTAACACAAAAACGGAACGTAACCCAGATAGTATTGCATCATCTTTATCATAATATCAGAGTATATGGGCGGTAGTTGGGGGAGGGGTGGGGTTGTAGGCAATCAGAAGCGATTTTTGACCTTGGTATGGTTTTATCTCAGATAATACCAATTCCTTTTTGGACAATCGTAATATTCTTACCGAGCATTTTGTCACGAAACCATTCAATCGTAAATGTGTTTCATTATAGATCTAGTAATTGGCTGGACACCCCCAAGATAGAAAAGGCTGTAGACTATAAGTACTGGAATATTCAACTAAATAGTAAATTTTGAACATGTGATGAATAGGATCATAATAATATTCTAAATAACGATAACCCTAGAGAAATGATGATGTCACTTTCGTTAGTACAGACAGAGAGGATACTAGGTGAAATTTTAATCGTGTCCAAAAATAATTAGAATTTCCGGCTATTTTCACTATTCTGAGACACAAGATAATTTTGCTATATTTTGGTCCTTTTTATTTTATTGATTGATTGATTGGTTTATTTATTTATTTATTGATAGATTGATTGATTTTGTTTTCTTCGTTTATTTGCTTATTTATTTGTTTGTGTATTTATTTATTTATTGTTCTGAATCATCCATAGTGAGTGAATTCATAAGGACCTTTCCTCCTTGCTATTTACAGTCGTGTTTGGTATGAGGCCCCATTTGTGCAACGTGTTTGCCGCTACATGCTGAAGACGTGAGTCCGATCTACGAGTGAGGAACTTACTCGTTTGAGTACCGCCGTTTGCCTGCTGGGATGTTGTATCGACAATATGCTAGCCTAGGATATCGAGAGTTGAAAGGTGTTTGTGCGTTTCCTTTACCCTGATGCAGGGTGAAAAAGGCTGTGATGATGATAAAGGCCGGCCTCAGAAAAACACACAGCCTGTTTGGGAGGCGGGGGG
>NW_004797624.1:230174-230620 GCF_000002075.1 Aplysia californica | reverse complement strand
GGTAGTGGTAGTGGTGGTAGTAGTAGTAGCATTCAATTTTGCCAGTGAGAGCACGATCTTCAAGACCAATGCCTATTCAGGTGTTCCCCCAAAAACTGCATTTCTTCTCTTCATTCAAACAAATAAACAAACCATTTCGAAGGGTAAATAATATTGACTAGATTTATTCCTGCCCGCTCAGCAGCCAGAATATATCTAACGTATAACTTATCACACACATAGTGAGACCAAAGAGTAAATTTCCGTACACAAAATTAATCATCATTCACATTATGAATAGTAGTAGTCATACACAAGATGAATGCATTTTATACAGAGATGTAAATCATCGGCAAGTTGTTCAAACGTAGGTTGCTAAGCCCAGAAAGCATCATATTCCAGGAGGAAGCGAGAGAGAGAGAGAGAGAGAGAGAGAGAGAGAGAGAGAGAGAGAGAGAGAGAGAGAA
>NW_004797624.1:227973-229248 GCF_000002075.1 Aplysia californica | reverse complement strand
TCTCTCTCCCTCTCCCTCTCCTTCTCTCTATCTCTCTCTCTCTCTCTCTCTCTCTCTCTCTCTCTCTCTCTCTCTCTCTCTCTCTCTCTCCCTCTCCCTCTCTCTCTCTCTCAACATCTCTGTCTCTCTCCATTAGGATCGGTCCTATCAGATATGATCGTCACTACTACAGAGGTCCCGCCTCGCAGGTAGTCTCACTTTCACACTATGGTGAAAGGAATATTAAACCAGGTTCACTTTAGTATATTATGGCATTGGCCGTATAATAACAACTGCCAAGAATTGCCTCATACGTATAGTAATAACGCATGCAGGTTAAAATACACACACACAAAAAAGAACAGTTTTACAGTAGAGAAAAATTCACGTTTCTGAATACTTTAAAAACTCTATGACAAGCACGTGTTATGAAATGGTTAGACTCTTTACAGTTGCACTAGAAAGATACGGGTTCGAATAATAATTTTTCGTTGGAAAGTTTGCTTTATCGGTTGCATCATACTATTTATTATTATCCTTCTATCTTCTTGTTTGTCGTAACCGATTCAGCGTGGGTCAAAGCCTCACTCTCATTAGACAATCTCAACGGTGCCAAACGAGGGACAATTCAAATCATTTTACGGACAATCACAATCATTTGATGGACGTGTCCAATCATTTCAGGGGGCAATTGCAATCATTTAAAGGAACATTGCAATCATCCATGTTCTTTGAAAAACAAATTTCTGAGGCAGCGTGGTGAAATCAGGCGCTCGTCAAAACAAGTAAATCAAAGTAACCGGCACTTTTCTGGACATTGGGCAATTTTTTTCGAATGTTCTTCTTTTTGGGGGGGTTCAACACCTTTACGTCCTTTTGAAAACACAGTTCTGTATGGATATTACAAAAAAAACCGTTGTATAAAGGCATAACAAACTTAAATTCCCAGTTTCCTCGTACACCCAAGCTTTGGAAGTAACTACATTTTGATAGCCATTTACTCGCTAAATTTACCCCTCACACCGGACGATCCCAGTCTCCTTCAATCTCAAATATCATGATAAGTTCTATTCAAGATAGACTGGGTTATTTTTCACCAATTGCAAGAGAAATAAACATGCTTCATGATGATATTATATCACTCTATTTGTGCCCAAAGATTAATTGACGAGCGCCTGATTCCACTGCGTTGTGACACATTTGGGCTTGAAAAGACGTCAGAAGTTCTGGTTACATTTTTTGTTCATGTATAAACCGAAGCAGTCAAATGAAGACAGGATTTCGTCTCGACACTCC
>NW_004797624.1:224653-227873 GCF_000002075.1 Aplysia californica | reverse complement strand
CCCAGCTACATGCTAACTACATGCCAGTTTTTCTGGAAAAACAGTAACTTTCGCCCACGTGGCTTGTCAGAACAGCTATGAGTACAAGCACACCACACGACAATCCGGTCGATTCTTGTTAAGAGATTGATGCCAGCTGGGGTGTAGTGGTTATACACTCTACTTGTAGCACGCAGAAGACCCAAGTTTGTTTCCCGTGTGGGGAGAATTTCTATATAGTACCTCGCCCTTTTCGCTGAGACGTATTCCTCTCTCCTCAGCCTGGGTTGACCCCGACAAGCAGGGTCGAAGCCAGCCTCTTAAATGATCAAAATTATTACGATAGGAGTGTAAAAGCACCTCCGATTAAATAAGAATTCCCACAAAAAGCGAAACAAAAAAGAAAGAGAAAGTTTGCGAAATAATTCATTGTTTCCACAGTTTTCACTGTTGATGAAGAGACTGCATAGTCAAACTGTAGATATCCATTCCCTAGCACTCGTTCTTTTGAAATGCATCTGTAAGATGAGATATATTTGTGTGGGAGGGAATTGTGTGTCTGTGTGTGTTTTGTGTGTGGAAGAAAGTGTTTTTGTGTGTACGTAGGGATTAAAGGAGGAGGAGTCTCCAGTGAAAGGTACCAGCTGAAAGTGTAATTTCTCTCTTGTTGAAATATTGTCATGAAAAATCATTTGAACATCACAACCCAGATATTATAGATATACCTGTGTGAAACAAATAAGTTTCATATTATCAACTTTCCTGCCTTCCTTTGTACTTCTTTATTTCTGCAATTTGACAAAAGACTGCGACATGAAAAGAGTTATGTCTGTCTTATGAATATTGCAAAAGATACAAAAGTTACACCACAATTGAGACCTTTGTGGGGTTTTTGGCATCAATACCAATCTGAAATATGTGGGACACGACATATCAACCGAAAGACGAAGATACTCGCTACAGGAATAATTTCCTGAAGAGAGAATGGAACCCCTGACTCTACAGAATTAAGGCGATAATTCCAACCACATCAACACATGCAACCAGTTAATCCTAAGCAAAGCCAAAGGCACTAATTGTATAACGGATCTAACTCCAGCAGCTGTCGTGAACAACACAGGTGCATTGATCAATGCAGGTGCAGCCAATCTTTTGTAGCCTAACCCGGTTATCTGTTGACTCACGGTGAGGCTCCTAATCATACCCAGCGCGAAACTAGAGCTTTCTGCCCACTGTCAGCAGTTGTTAATCATTTCCTACCGGTGGATGATGCAGCAGATCCAGATTTGAGTAAATATCCGACACATGAGTCGAGAACATTCTAGGTTTTAGTCCTGTGTTGTCATAAACTCGAAAAGTCTACCTTCCTTATCTCTCCTCCGTATTTTGCATAATAACTAGTTACTCTCTTGTAACACGTCTAATATTCGCCACTTATATGACCTTATTGTGTTTCAAGTACCGTAAAACTTCTGCAAAGACAGGAAAACATGAAAATTGTGAAATCGGAAAGGAGGAAAGAAGTCAAGTATTTATATATTATATTATATATATATATATAAATTATACATATATATAATATATATAAATATATATATATATATATCTATATATGTATTATAAATAGTATATGTTGACTGGCTATATATTGGCCATTAGGCAATTATCTAGCTGTCGTCGAAATTATACCTTTAATTTCTGCTACTGTCCACATTGTTCTGTATTTTCTATTGGGCACCTTAATTTGAGCCGAAATTTCGAAAAAAGAAAGGCATCACAGGCTGTGTAGGCTTTTTTTTTTTCACCTTCACTTACGGGCACATAAGTGTCGTTGTTTAACTCACAACTTGGCAGCATGAGTAGAGGAAAAGAATAAGGAATATCAGAAGATAGTGCAGACACACACAGGGCGCACCGCTAACTCAGATGATACCGTGCTCAACTATAGCGCGAATGGTCGTGGATCGAATCGATAACAGGGCGTTCTGAACTGGAGTTGTTTTGGAGAGTCTTTAAGGCTCTCCACGTATTTGGCTATCGAAGAAAGTTGTTATATTCTCAGGTCTTGGATCTTAAATATAGTGCTGACAGGGGCGCTAACCCAATATATTGAGTGAGATCAGACACCCATAAAGTAAAACGAACAGAGAGAAGATAACTTGGAAACGATAGCAGTTTGTAACCAGAATAAAGTTTTTCAGAAGAAAAACATACAGTAAAGGGCGCATCCAGTGACCATGTTCTCACAGAACTATACACAGAGGCTGGAAATGAGGGCTAAAATAGCTGTTGCGTAATACTGCATATGTACTGAGGGCTTCAAAGCATCTCCCTCTGTCAAAGTTCTGAAGCAGGAAGAAGTCTCCAGTATCTGAATTTCTTCTACGAGGTGTCCATGTGAGGAACATCATGACGTGCGGTTCGGCGCAAACATGAGTTGCCGCCGTAGTTTTGTGTTTATATGTGTATTTTCAGTGTTCCGTATTTGATGCTTCAAAACGGAGCTGTTGACCGCCTAAAAAATCTTCTAAGCATCGTGTTCTTCCTCTTCCTGCGTCTGAGAGCGATTTCCAGCACATTCCGAAACACACTGTGCAGCCCATGTCGTTCTTTCGAAGAGCACTCCACATACAAACGAGCACCAATCTTTTTAGCCAGTCTGTGAGCTTCTGCAGGCGTCACAGTTTCCGTTTCCGGTACCTTTCCGCGCATGTCTGTTTGAGTACCGACGAGGACGACGGGACACTTACGCCTCGCCAGACGCCGGACTTCCGGGTACCAAGAGTCTATGACGCTGGAGAAAGACTCACGATCTCGCACGGAGAAACACAGCAGCAGTACCTCTGTATCTTGGTACACATGGGATCGGACATCGTCGAAATCGGTCTGGAAAGAAAGAGAAACATGAACACATGAAATGCCTGCGACAGGTATCGATAGTGTTAGTAGCCTCTTTGCTGCCGCACATAGGAGGAGATCTGAGTTCGATTCCCGGGTGGAGAGAATGTTTTTATCCTGTATCTATGTTTTTCTTTTGGGGTATCCCTCTCAGTCCTGGTTGACCTTGAGAGGCCGTGTCAGATGCGTGCCTCTTAAATGAACTAACGTGTATCGAAGGACATTTTTTTTAAAAAGGAATGGATCACCGCTTATCAGTACCTTAGGTCAGCAAGCAAACACACACACACACACACACACACACAGACACACACACATACACACACACACACACACACACACA
>NW_004797624.1:223028-224186 GCF_000002075.1 Aplysia californica | reverse complement strand
CACACACACACACACACACACACACACACACACACACACACATACATACACACACACATACACACATACACACGCACATACTCACACACGAGCGCGCGCAAAACATATACTAAGCTAATCTAACCGTGTCTTGTACTCACCTGCCCCGCGGTGTCGCTGATGTTTATGATATAGCGGTCGTTTCCAACGCAGAAAGGAACTGATGGATAGAAAAAAGGAAAAGTTTGCGGTTATGATAAGTCATATAATATGTGCAAAGCAGCAAAACAGTCAAAAGTACCACATAGAGACTGTTTTTCCAAAACTCAGTAAAAGTATTAAATACTTTTGTTTTGAAAGAAAAACCAATTCAATAAAAAGCAACATGTGCTTTACAAGACCTAAACGTCATAGATTTCACGCAAATAACATCCCATAACCTACTGTAGGAGAGTCAGTTTTGGTACTGTGTTTAAATCAAATGTATTGTTCCACTATACTCACAAATTCTGCGTTTAGGAAAAACACTAATCAATAACTGTGTCGCTGTTACGAGGTTTAGATGGAAGGTCAAAGTATTGGGTTTTTCCTTGAGTAGGACACGAAAACTCTGATGAAAAATGTGCGCTGCACAAGTGCACATATTATAAGACCAGACAATCATAGACCACGAGCATGACAAGGCAGCACGATCTGGGACAGTGTTGATAAAATGCTTTTTCCATAGACTTGAATCAGAATACGCTGAACTGTGCAATGTCATGGCTGCAACTCTTTACTGTAGATAAAAAGTATATTACGAAACGTGCACACCAAGGGCGCTCATAATGTAGAACAAAATATCACTCTCCTTAGAGTAGACTGCGTGCTGTACCCCCCTCCCCCTTCCACTTCCCCGCCCTTGAACTGGCTCTGAATTGAGTCAAATAGTACGATCCATAGCCAATAAGAATTGCGTCAGAGTGTGTAGAATGTTATAATATAGGTCTATCGTTCGGTGTGCCCGTTTTCGTTCCACATCTTCGTTTCACCACCCGTTCTCGTCCCACTTTCTTCTGCCACGATTTGTACCCGCTTTCGTCCCACAATAGCAGTAATATAATGTATCCAACAACTGCCCGATACCTATACTCCCTCCCCCAATCTCTCCCTGATTTCTCTCTCTCTCTCTCTCTCTCT
>NW_004797624.1:218866-220636 GCF_000002075.1 Aplysia californica | reverse complement strand
ACACACACACACACACACACACACACACACACACACACACACACACACACAAAGAGAGCAAAGGAAGATAGAAGAATGGGGTTAAAAAGGTCTTAATAAGGGAGATAAAGCAGCTCGCATGCTTTTGGCATGGTGAAATACCAAGCGTGGAAAAAAAGTCGGAAGTGGCTCTCACAAATCATGAAAACTCTGTTACGCTAACCAAGTGACATTAGTTCCATGAGAACCTCCACGGGTAAAAAAAACGGCAACAAAAAGTGGAGGACTCACCACAATACACGTCATAGATGGTCGCTGTGTAATCCTCGACAAACTGACGCCTGGCAAAAGATGTGGCTAGGCACGTCTTTCCCACCATCCCGTCTCCGATGACCGTACAGCGGACGCTCTTGTCAGGCCCGGCCAGAAGGCTTCTGGGACTCCGGAGTTTGGACAGATTCTCCATGCTGGTGAATTGTGTTGTTTACTTCGTCTTACAAGTCAACTAAAAAAAACCACACGATGGCGTCACTTTTCGTAGCAAAGAAATTCACCGATACGTTTTAAAAGTTGAAGATCAAGAGTATGCTAAACACAATTAATGGTAACAGTAAATAACTCCTTGTATAGATGCGAGAAGAGATAACCAATTCAAAAATTCCACTGTAGCTTCTAGATCCTCGTCTGAGTATTTCACATCAAATGAAGACAAACTGCACGCTTGGGTATAATATAATGGAGCATCTATAATCTTCACTCGAATACACCCCCTTTTTCGGGAACCTCAAACTAAAAACATGCGTTTCCAGGAAGCTATGTGGTCCTAAGATAATAAGCACGTCTACTCCAAATAAACAATCCACTTCACAGTTGATAAGAATCCAGGTCACGTCAAAGTCCTGCTGTTTGAACCCTTCTGTGGACGATGTTCCTAATTCAAAAGATAGAACAGCAGGCAAGCTATGATATTTTTATAGTTGTAACTTTGTTGGGGTATAAAAAGGAATATTCCTTCTCCTTCTCCGGCATGTGTCTCTGGCAAGGTCTGCTTGACCTTTAGAGTTCACGTACTTCCAAACAAGAAAAAACGAAATGACCCCGAAAAAGAAGAACGAGGATAGGCTTGCTCTTCTTCACTCTCGCAAAGTGGTCCCTCGCCAACCTGCAACACGGCACACAACACGATTTTTCACCTGCTGTAAACTGAAGGCGGTAAAATAAATTTATGCAGCTAACTCGGTCCGTAGGCTATCCTGAACGGGCAATGAAATTATTTATGACTTCAGTCGCGTACTTCCTTGTGACAAAAGGTGCTCTATTTATAGCAAGCCAATCGGAATGCGCTGTTGAGAAGGGGGGTTCCCTTATTAAGTGGTGTCACATGGCTCCTTTACGCTTGATAAAGCCTTTGTTTTTGTACTTATTGGAGACTTATCATACCCTACGCAGCAGATAAGCTGAGATGACTCGCTTAGGTGTGGCTCGGTTAAGCTTGCATCCGATGTGATTTATCTCTCTCACATGACGTGACTCGTAACTGATTGAACATCATGAAGTGACAGACTGATTTTGCTTTTGTCTGCCAATTTGTACTCCTACAGACTGTTACTGTTACCCTTTCCTTCCTCTTAGCCTTTAGTTCGCTATAAATATCTTTTAATCATCATCATTGTTATGATTATCAAAATTATTTGGTATTTGGAGAATGAGAAGAAGAAGAAGTAGTAGTAGTAGTAGAAGTAGTAGTAGTAGTAGTAGTAGTAGTAGTAGTAGTAGTAGTAGTAGTAGTAG
>NW_004797624.1:213901-217048 GCF_000002075.1 Aplysia californica | reverse complement strand
AGAGAGAGAGAGAGAGAGAGAGAGAGAGAGAGAGAGAGAGAGAGAGAGAGAAAGAGAGAGAGAACGAGAAAGAGAGAGTCAGCGAGAGAGAGAGGGAGAGTGAGCCAGCGAGAGAGACAGTGAGAGAGAGTAGAGAGAGGGGTCGGGGGTATTTTGTTTTGTTTGTTTGGTTGGTTTGGTTTGTTTTGGGGGGTTGTTGTTACAGTCTCTTTTTTTACCTTTCTTTTTCCAAATAGATACAATGAAAGGTCGTTGCCGGTCATTGGGTGTTGTTTTTGTCACCCAGGCCATGTTAAATACATGTATCCTCCATAGCCAGAGTTCACCGATAAGGCCACATAGCTTGATCTCTTCTTTTCCTCCTTTCTTTGGTTTTTAGCCGATTGGAAACTTTTTTTTTGGGGGGGGGGGAAATGTGATTGTACATGGTTTACGCCCTCGTCCGACTGCTCCGACCCTGCCTATCAGGGTCTATCCAGGCTGATTAGATTTAGTAAGAGTGTTACGGAAATTGCAACACAATAAGATCATATAAGTTGCGAAGATTAGAGGTGTTACAAGAGAGTAACAAACACAAAAAAGGAGGATGGGAGAGAAGGATGATAGTTTTTATTGGAAAGAAGGAGCAAACCACACCAGAGCACCAGTCAACCATCCATCAAATCCCTGGCAAATTGACGGAGATACTTGACTTTTTAAAGAAGCACACATCCCTATAAAACTGAGCAGCATAGACGCACCTAACCGCTTCACCTCAAGTGCGGATAAGTGTTGATAAAGTTACTTAGGGGCTTAAGTGTTCATCGGGGCATACACTCTTTTCTAAATGAAGCTTTCAATTATTGGAATTGTTTCTTACGTCAATCCTTTGACCACAAACTAATCTGCTTTTATACATGTGATTAAACTGTGCTAGAAAATTAATGAGATCCTTGACATTTGACTTAAAGCTCATTTCTGACAAAACGACGTCCTTGTATCTCCCCTCAAGACAACGGAAATAGCAGCAAGAAGGAGCCTCTGAGATTAAGGACACTCATCAAAACTGCTCTGTAAATAAGCAAACTGAGCTTTGAAAGTATCTATACTGGTTAAAAGTGCTTACAGCGTTCTCCAATTAAAAGCAAACCGATACAGGGTCAGTGCTGACCACTTGGTTTGATAATCCGAATCAGTGACGCATTTGCCACCATAATCTCGATGTCACGTTTCTTATAAGAATAATCATGATTAAGTATTGACAAGTCACCACTAAGCACCCTATTAGCTTCGTTGGTATCATGTTGGACTTTGATACACTGAAACCTTGATTAAATTCCGAACTCAGCTTGTTATTGATGTTTGGTTAAATGAGAACATATTAAGTATGTTCTTGGATCTCCTGTTTCACAAGTTGAAAATACTAGAGATGGGCAATAAATGGGCGCTATAATAATAATAATTATTATGAATGTATTTATGCCCGATTCGTCCAAAGGCAACTTGAAAATGTATTCACCCACTCTTGCAGCATACCAATCTAAATCTAAAGCTAAATAAATTCTACATACTCGGACACATTCATATTTGTTTCATTTACGATATGAGTCGCCCGATATAATATGTTTATTCAAATTTAACGTTTAAAATACTGTATAAAGAATTATTTTACTTTCTTAAGGTATGAGGAATCGAAAGAAATCCAATCTTCCTACTATCTTCCTTTCCTCTGAAAATTGCTTCCTTTTTTTTATTAAAACAGACAATAAAAACGATACATTAATTTGAAACTGAAACCTTAAGAGTTCAACTACCGGGAAAGTAGCAGAGATAGCCATAGATAGCTGAAATGAATCTTTTTCCCCTGACCATTTTGATAAGAAAGGGCATGTCATTTGGATCATCTTACTTTTCGTTTTGTATTTTATTTAGTTACGATGTGGGGTTACGAAAAGAACACATATAATATGCATCGTATGCGTGATTCTACAAAAGTAATATTCACATGTGCAATATCTCCCTCGTCCATTAAATACATATAATGTGCTACTTTTTTAAAAGATGTTTTACGCCTCCTTTGAGGGACTTAGACTTTACTTGTCAGGGCCAACCCGGGCTCATTTAGATATCACATCCCGGACGAAAGACTGAGAAACTCGATAAATAATCTACTCACACGAGAATCGAACTCAAGTCTCCTGCATGCAGCGACAAAGAGCCGGAAAGCTAAACAGCCATGGGCTATTTAGCTGAAAAAGTCTTGCATGTTTCACAAAAATGTAGCTATATGGATAAAATTATAACCATCCACAATGATTGAGAAAAGCAGTATCTTTATCTTGTGTGATTGGAAGGTTAGATCTAGTACAGGAGAACAATTAACAGCCGTTTATCATATTTAATTAAGGACGAGAATTCTGGGCATTCGACAACGCATGATGATACATGTAATAGATGCGCTGTTTCGGGACATGACTTCTTTGTTTTTAAAAATTTGGTCTAGGTTGCTTCCTGTGTCTGAAACTTTAAACAACATAAAACAATATCCATACAATGAAATATGCAAACTCGTGGTTGTGAATTGTGTATGATAGTTTGAAATAATATTTAGGAACGTTACATTTGCCCTGCTGCTAAATAGACGTATGTGTTAATATTTTTCGAATAATATCTTGATAAACAGAATTACAGTCGTTAATTATTTCTCCAGTATTCTGTTGATAGATAGATTTACAGTCCTTTAATATTATTTTTTAATTTGTTGATAGAAAGATTCGTAGTCGTTAAATATTTCCCCAGCAGGATAGATTTACAGTCGTTTAATAGTTCTCCTGTACTGTGTTGATAGATACCTTATCTACGAGGTTTATGTATTAACGATGAGACTTGGTCGTATCCAGATTAAGTATTTATTCTGCGAATAGTTTCCTGCGTCATCCGCAACTTTTTTCCTTTCACAAAATAAACTGCTTATGGGACATAAGCATGTACGTGTGCTTAGGTTAAGCTGTACTGTAACTGTAATATGAGAAGTATGGAGTCCTTGACAATATGTGCACACGTTTATATTGACAAAATGGCCATTATTTTACATGATTACCGAATGTTCAAGGAGAAGAGACAGAGAGAGACAGAGAGAGAGAGCGCGCGCGCGCGCGAGAGAGAGAG
>NW_004797624.1:209710-211868 GCF_000002075.1 Aplysia californica | reverse complement strand
TTGTGTGTGTGTGTGTGTGTGTGTGTGTGTGTGTGTATGTTACAAAACTATGGAATCAGGCCCTCGTCAGTTTTGGGGCATAATGAAGTTATTGGTATCATCTTGCCGCTTGTTCAGCTGTCTTTCTTAAGTTGAAAACAAAAATCACACGGTCTATTATCTTTCATAAAAATAGAGATGTCTGCGACTGCAGGAAGTGGGATCACCTGGTGTCAGAGGTATTATTAGCGAGAAAGTGAACACAAAAGTTTGACTGGTAACATCCAAAACTTCATTGTATTTGAAAACAGTTATTATACTTTTTTTTTTCTTTGAGCAACGGTTTTCAGTAAAAATCCACACAGAAATGTGTTTTTTCAAAATATTAATTCCCCATAATCAGAAAATGTGACTGTAGTCGTTTCTCTGTTGTTATCTTCACTTTTATTCAGAAACTATGCGTAGGGACTTTGATAGGGAAACAATTTTAGCTCCTGGTCATCGCAAACAGAAGAGGTGATCTCGACTCCTGTACGAAGAGGATTTCTTTATTAACCATCCCCAGCTGTATTCTGATACGCCGTATCTTTCTGAATAAAATTGGTTCAACGCCCATTGTAACACAATAACTACAAGGTTATTTAAGAGGCATGGTCTCAAAATTCAGTAGCCATCTCCGATAGGGGCAAGCCAAATGGGAAAACTCCTGTAAAGTGCTTTTGGCTTTAACCAAGGGCACGATGTCGGATTGATTTTAGTGTCGAACACTTGAACCCGCTATATCACCATTAGGCCTCGCGCCCATTTGTTTGTTGTTTTTTTTTGCCCACTCCAGGCAAAGCATTGTATGCAAATTAAATATTTCGCTTGCATCACGATTTTCGTACATGCACGATCTTTTCCCTTGCGTGAAATCTGCTGCAGCTCCCGGTGTCACCCAAGAAAACGGATAATTTTGAACCGTAGATAGACCTATATTTTTGGTCCCAATGTCATTTAATATTTGCTAGAAATAATTGTTTTACATTAGATAACATGCATTTGAACCGTTCTTAAACTATAAGCAATTGAGACAACAATTTCGATCTGAAGGCTTCATGGCCTAGATTTGGACCTATTTAGATCTAGGTCAGCTCTGAGTAGCGTCAAACCACAGACTCGAGCTTTTGCCTGTCCTAGGCAAGCGGCAAAAGGGCGGGCATCATTTTTCGTGCCTTTCATTCGGGCGATGACGTCATGAAAACGCATTGCCTGGAACATGCCAAAAATTATAGTGGGCGTTCCTGCTTATGGGTCCGAATGGCTATCTTTGTCCTGCTCAGGGTTGTCCTCACAAGAAAAAGAAAAGCCGGGCAGACCGCCTCCTCAATTATATAAATTATAGACCGTTTTAATGGGGGCATGAGACAATAATGATATGTACAATAATAAATTATATATCGTGCACCAACTGTAGGGTGGCTTCGATAGCCTAGTGGTTAGGCTACCGGACTCGCAATCGTGAGGTTGTGGGTTCAGGGTCCGACGTTTTGTTTTTGGGAAGGCATGAAATTCCCATTTTGCTCAGCCCTTTCGGAAATGGACGTTTAATTCGGAGGCCCCGCCTCTTAAATAACCTAATAGTGTTGATAGAGGCGTTAAACCTACACCATTTCACCATTTCACAAACTGTAGGCCTATGTCACGGACGACGCCATTCGAAGAAATCTGAGATGGTAACTTTGAACGGTTTTACGGTAGTATATATAAACCTCTCTCGTGACAGAAAAGCCACATGGTGAGTGTGTTAGATCATATTCGCTGTCTAACCATACACGACCCCATGAAAAAACACAATGGAGATTATGACATACCTGTATATTATCTTTCATAACTATCAGATGGGAAGAGATAGCAAACATCACATGAAATGATAACGAGAAGACGACTCGTTTCTTTTTTTAGACGATGATGTTGTTCCTAGCACTAGTGGCAAAACGTGACAGTTCGATTTCGTCCCTTTCACTGAACTTATCCTTTGCCATCTGTGAGTTGGGTGTTTTAGATAGTATAAGCATTAACCAGAATGCCAATTTACGTCATTTTGAGTTCAAATGTATGTAATAAAGTACAGGCAGGGCAACAATGTATTTTCTTGCTGTACAAGGATATCTTCTTGCACTGAAATTGGAATCACTCC
>NW_004797624.1:198864-208617 GCF_000002075.1 Aplysia californica | reverse complement strand
GGGGGGCAGAAAGTGGAGACGAAAGCAGACGATAGAACATGGTTCGAGAGCAGGAAAGGAGGTGAAACGAGGAAATTTTTAGAGAAGAAAATGTTCCATCGCTATCAGGTTTCGAACTCGGGGCCTATAGAATGAGAGGCGAACACGTAACCTCTTAACGAGAGCCTCCCTGACCGTGATGAAAATAGGATAACTTTTTGAGGTTCAAGGTGAACGCTCAAAATACCTTATTATTATTTTTAAAGCAACTGTTTGCTAAAATTATCAAAGAAAACGTGCCGAAGCCTCGGTTTCTGGCCTTCATTAATGGTCTATAATTGTATTATGTTGGTCATCTAAATTTCAGTCCCACATACAAAGACCTGAGAGGATAAAACGGAGCGATTCTTGTTGTTGTTGTTGTGTTAATCCAGTTTTAACTAATGACAAACAAAAGTGAGTAAACTAAATCTTACCTCTTTTTTCCCCTCTGTTTTATGTGGACATGCTACTGATATTGGTTGTCGTTTTTTTATTGTCTATATTTATGTTTCTTATATTTTGTGCCGTATTTCAGAAAACAAATAAAGCACATTGAGTTTCTTTTTTAATCTTGTTTTGTTTTGTTTTGTTTTGTTGTTTAAGGGGAGGGAGGAATTCTGTTTTATTTTTAAAAAAGCGTGGTGTATTTAAAGTAATAAAATATGTAGACCATATTAATATGAGCACAGAATAGCGTACCGGCGTTTGTGGTGTTGTGGTTGCTTTCACTGTCGAACGCAGGAGACCCAAGTTCGATTCCCGGGTCGGATAGAAGTTTTCATCGAGTATCTCGGTGTTTCCGCGAGGATGAGCCCCTCTCAGCCTCGATTTGCCCTTATAGTAAGTTACAGCCAGGGTAGCTAGGGTAGTAAAAGAAAATCTGCAAGCAAAAAATCAACAAAATCGGAAAAGTTCGTTATATTACACCCATTTATAATAACATTCTGATAATAATTAACAACCTGTCACTTAACTTGTAACCTTTCAGCCCATACATAGAAAATAATAATACAAAAACAAGATCTGTCGTCCTGGAAATATCACGCTTCAAGCATTATTACAGCTATTCTAATACACCAGTCCTATTACTCATACCCTGTACTCTATATGAGTTCAAAAATCATTTGTAGTCGGTTTATTTGAAATGGAGAACCAAACTGCTCTTTAAAAATGTAAGCTGATCCGCAGCAGGCTTGTTATATATTTTCTTTTTCTTTTTAAGACAGTGCTTCGATTGCGTGATATTTAAGTACTTGTTCAAAGCAAAAAGTATCACGTTTTGTACGTGTGGTGTTGAATTTACATTGCTGACGTAAAAATGACGCAAAACTGTGTTATGTTGTGTTGTTTTACAATATAATATATAATGTTTGACTTCCTTTTTTCAACAAACACAATAGCCGATCAAACCCAAGTTTGCTGTTTTTGGTATTTGTTCAGGTGATGTAAACTTCCTTTTTCCTCGACCTGGTTTTGGAATATTTTGTTGTTGTTTTTTTTTGTTTATTTCTATGCGACAAAAATAGCTCTTACTTTCAGTTTTTGACGTCTTATTTTTAGGTCAGTACTTGGCCTACTTTTCTGGAGTTTATTAAAAAAGTAGGAAGATAGTTTTTGGTTCATCGTAGATCAGACTCCGTTAGGCTATTTATTTTTAGATCCAACTACACGCCTGTTTTGTATTTCAGCTTTCGATGAATAATTTGTCGTTGAAAACGAGTCAATAAAAGGATAAAACACCATCTCACGCCCAAAGGATGGGAAGAGAATATGATGTGGTTACAAAGAATGTTTTACAACTTCTATTTACAAGCCAAGTTCTTCACTAGACTGAAATATATCGGGGTTTTTTAAGGCACTTCCCAAACTGTAATATAACAAGAATAATTTTCTGCGTGACCATATCTTGTCATGAATAAGAATTGACCTGTGGGCATTGAGAATATTAATCTAGCAAAACAATAATAATAATAATAATAATAATAATAATAATAATAATAATAATAATAATAATGTAACGTCACTCTTACTCTTAAAAGATCGTGACGCGTGGATGATACCCCTCTATCAGTAACATATAGCCTTCTGTTCATAAGACAAAAGATCCCTGATAAGCTAACCGGCCAGGTTGAGATTGGCGGCACCATGCAATTTTTTATTAGATTCACGAACAGGCATGTATTGACAGAGCAAGGTTCAACGACCACAGAGAAGATGAAAGCACCACATCACACACAATTGAAAGACTGGGGGGAAGTTGGTTTCTCAACAGGGTCGGGGAGAGACAGCAACCTGCGTGGGAAAGCCAGAAAAATATCCAACCAGCTGATAACTGGCACGACCAGCAAGCAGACCCTTTCATGGATCCTGCAGAGGAGGGAGGAGCAGCTATTACATTATGCAGCCTGCAGTGATACCTATTCTCCAACCAAGTTAATAAACAAGTAAGTAATCTGATCAAATCTACCTACACTTGGAAAGCTCTTATGCCTTTTGGCATGCTATTTGTTCAGTGCTCTTTTCAATAGTGAACGCTCTCCATCCTCCTTGTCATGTCAAAACTTAACTCTTTTGATTCTGCTCTCTCTGGTACCTCGTGTGACAATATTAGGAAATGCAAACGGCCTAAAATAACACTGCAAGACCAGTAGTGAAGAATAAGAAGAACATTCCTGTATCAAAAATTGTAAAAGCTCTGCACGGGCTTCCAGTTTTAAAAAAGGACTCTTTTATATATAGTTTCTACCATCAATAATGCTAAATCATATCTGTTTGAGCTTTTAACTCCGTATATTCTATGCCGTCAGTTACCGTCAACAATTACTGACTCAACTAATTGTAGAGCACCATATAAAAAATATAGAAGGAAATAAATTCAGATCTTTTGGTGAGAGATTTTTTATTATTTTTTTTTTTGGGGGGGTGGTTCATTTTCTAGCTCTAAACTGTGTAACTCCTTGCCTCATGACCTCAAAGAAACAACAAATCCTAATACGTTTGAATGCGTGTTTAATTAAGACTCATTTTTTGTTTCAGTCCTAGTTACAAGGGCCTTTTCTTTCACTCATCAAGACCTGCGGCGCTGGTCACTCTTTGTCGGTTCAATAATAAAAGAGAGGAGATTGACTGTTGAAAACATTCTTTCTTCAGTTCCAAGTAAATCTAACTAACTATAATATTATTTATCAGCGTTCAAAACGCACTTTGCCGATTTGAAGGCGATGAAAGTGACAATAAATAGAGGTCCGTTGGGTTGTCGCACTACAGAGACTCGTTTCTTCACCTATTATCACGCTGGCACACAACTTTTATGTAAGCATCCCCCTGTCAAGATGTCGATAGTCTTGTGTTCGGGGTACGCGAGGCCATAACAAACACTACACTCTCAATGGTGATATCCTCCTCGCCGGCTAATTCAACTTATGCCCTCAGAGGGCAAAGATAAAGACGGCTTGTAATTGTCAATTTGGGTCTCCGTTTCTTACAAGAGAAGGACAGGTCTCCAGTACAGATTCATTATCATTTTGAATTATTTCAACAGTAACATTTATTATTCAACCTGCCTCTTTTTACTGTCAGTACATCTATAGTCAGTATAGTTCTAATCGTTATTGCCTAAACCACCCATGGTTGTGTTTGATGTTCCTTTCAAGCTGTCTCTTATTACCTGTCTCTATTCGCTGCCGCCTTCTCTGAGCTATCGTGCCTGACCAACCGTCTATGACGAGCACCGCCCAGCGAGAAAAAGAGGGGATTTTTAACGAGGAAAGAGGAACCTCGTTCGGCTATCAAGAGTCTGGGCCTAAAAAATACCACGACTCGGACCCCTTTCCCTCTCCCCTATTTCACCTTCATATCAGCTAAACTCGAATTTCTCTCATTAGTATCTGACATAATTACCCAATTAGAACAGTGTTCTGACAACAGAAACGTGGAATTAGGGTAGACAAGAGCATACTTTGAATTTTGAATACGATCGGAAATTGTTTTGTGGTACCTTTGTTCCATGTGTGTAGGAGGGTGGGGTTAGTACAGTTTAGTTCTCACCCCCCCCCCCTTCTCTCTGTCTCTATCACTGTCAGTCTATGTCTCTGTCTATCTATCTATCTATCTATCTATCTATCTATCTATCTATCTATCTATCTATCTATCTATCTATCTTTCTATCTATCTACTTTTTTTTCTATCTTCACCCTTTACCCCACATCCCGCTGAACGTCATGACAGGGATTCAGTTTTCTGTTCATAGAGTGATTGATTATACAGGTTTTCCCCCTGATTGTCCACTCAATTATCATCATTTAGGGGGCGGGCTGTTTAACCTTGGCTGACGTGAAATTTCGTGCCATATCTTTCCCACGTTTATAAAACCGAACCTATACTCTTTTACGTTGGAAGGGAAGAACCCAGTGGTAATGACAATGATAATAATAAAAATAATAATAATAATAATTATTATAATTATTATTATTATTATTATTATTATTATTATTATTATTATTACTATTATTTTTATTATTATAATTATAAAGGAAGAAGAAGAAGAAGAAGAAGAAGAAGAAGAAGAAGAAGAAGAAGAAGAAGAAGAAGAAGAAGAAGAAGAAGAAGAAGAAGAAGAAGAAGAAGAAGAAGAAGAAGAAGAAGAAGAAGAAGAAGAAGAAGAAGAAGAAGAAGAAGAAGAAGAAGAGGAAGAGGAAGAGGAAAAAGAAGAAAAAGAAGAAGAAGAAGAAGAAGAAGAAGAAGAAGAAGAAGAAGAAGAAGAAGAAGAAGAAGAAGAAGGAGAAGGAGGAGGAGGAGGAGGAGGAGGAGGAGGAGGAGGAGGAGGAGGAGGAGGAGGAGGAGGAGGAGGAGGAGGAGGAGGAGGAGGAGGAGGAGGAGAAGGAGAAGGAGAAGAAGAAGAAGAAGAAGAAGAAGAAGAAGAAGAAGAAGAAGAAGAAGAAGAAGAAGAAGAAGAAGAAGAAGAAGAAGAAGAAGAAGAAGAAGAAGAGAACCACTTGTTGAGTTCATGTAATCGGAATGGTCTTTATCTGTAACAGAAATGTGCACAACATGGCATTTTCCTTGCCAATATTGATGCATTCTCGCTCATAGTAGTGGCACGTCATTAATTGTATTATCGAGAATAATAAAATAAAAAATAAAAACATACTACACTTTTTTTTTGTCCCGCAAGGGCATTTTGGTTTACAATGGCAAACATACATCTACATACATAAATACATAATTATAAATACGTACATACATAAATACATGCATGAGTACATACATAAATACACAATATTACACAAATACAGAACAGTTTACAACCATGCCACTGTCGGTCGCCACTGTGCAGCGCCCTGTATTTTGAGCTAGAATTGTCGTGTCTTGCTCAAGGACACACCCAAGTGACCACCCATCTGATCCCCTTGTCACCGACACTTGCTTGACATTACTTGAGTCTAAACTCACTACTCACTTAACCACTGGAGAAACGTAAAGACAAAAGTTATACCACGAGGAACTGATTGTGACAAAAGTCAGCATGATAGCATCACAGATAAAAAATGCTATATACTGGAAAGCTGGGTCAAAAACTTTGAAAGTGTTCTTAACCGACCATCAGGAATCAATTCAGAGTCAATTGAAACCTTTCCTGAAATCCCAACTAAACACCTCCCTTGGTTGACCCCAACGAGCACGGAAACCAGAAGTGTCATGAATGACTGGCACGGAGTCTATTCCTGCAAAGGTCTCTGTCTTTGGTAAAGACCGTCATGTTGAGGTACTGATAGAACTATCTTATGAAATGTGGGGGTTCGAAAGTATATCCCAGAGGTACAGGGATGCAACCATCATTTGCCTGTACAAAAATAAAAGTTACAAGCAATCTTGAGAAGAGAAAAATGAGACGATAATTCGTCATCTGTAAAAATCACATGGCATTCGAATTTCTTTTCCATACTTCGTATAACAACAGTTGTGAATTAGCGCAAAATCGTAAATTTTAAACAGTAACAACAAATGACCCTTTTAGTTTAATAGGCTTTGAGTTCTCAATGTATTAGCACACTGTGATTCTACTAAACATTGACACCGCCGGGGCACGTGATTATGGGCCGGTTGTCTTTTGGTTAGGCTGATGCCCAGCAGAGACCATTAAATAGATTCCAAGTACGGAAGATTGCCAATTTTTTTTTCAGAAATCTCCGTTTTTCTGCCACAATGACCTGCTTCTGTGGTGTGAAGTTGAGTGTTCATTATCTCAATCAGAACACGTGAGTTCGATTCGATTGCAGGGAGTTGAGGGGGAGGGGGTCGTTTTTGTTTGTATTTCATTTTTTTGTATGTTCATTTTTTTAAAATCATGTACGTTTGTCTGCTGGGGCCATGTATTTCTCTCAGCCTGCGCGGAGCTTGACAGTAGGCAGGCTTGGAGCCCATCTTTTGAAATATCGAAGTTGTGCTGATGGGGGTGTATAATATTTACTATTACTATATTACTTTCACTGTCGTGAAGTACACAATTCAACAAGCACTGGTCATGACGTGCAAGGTGGAAGAAGCCTGCCTTCTCTATAATTAATCTACGGTGTGCCGATTTAATTTGTTTTAAAATCTAAATGAAAGTTTCTACACCCCCATCTTCCATTTTGAATCATTTAGAAGGCGGGCATCCACCATGCCTTTCAGAGCCAACCCATGCTGAGAGGGATACAACATCCCAGCAGAAATACCGAGATACTCGATCAAATTAATTCTTCCCACACGAGAATAGATCTGAACTCGGGACCTCAGCGTACGACGCCAAAGACGCCAGTGATTGTTTGACGGGTGATGTTCGTAGAACGTTTAGACCATTTAATTTTTGTTTTTGTTTCGGAACGTATAGTTTGACGAGAAATCCTTAAATACCAATCATATTTCAACCAGTCATCTATGGTTCAACAGTTATGTTTTTTATCGCCGAACGTTAAAAACCAGAGTTGAATTCCCGCGAGGGTAAGTCAGTTTGAGCAAGAATCTCCGTCTGTCCATGAGATTTTGCATCTCACTCGGCCCGGATTGGCCCTGACAAAGCAGGATAGGAGCAGCTGACCTCCTAAATTGTCTAGATTTAGTATATGGTGCACAAAAAAAACAGGTAAACTGTTCGAAATTTAAATATATGGAGAAAAACTAGGTCGTTGCTGTTGTCGTACATATACAACTCGGACAAATTCTAAATTTGAAACTCGACACGTTAAATCCACCTGTTTGACGTAATTCCACACAGAGAATGTTACAGAAAAAGTGGACTGTTTCAATCAAATTTTGTTTACCATCCATAATTTGAAAGCCGACGAAAGAAATTGAGACGAGACGGCTTTTTCTAGCTGTCTGAAGTGGAAAATGAGATGAAGTACTTCAGCAAAAAGGATTGTATTTCCCAAAGAAATGGAATTTTCAAGAATACGAGTCCGCTTTTTCTGCTTAAGAAAACGGTAGATATTGTGAAATATATGCTTACGAAATTGAATCGATATTATATTTGGCAGACACACATAGTTTCGTAAGGGTTATCTGTCGCCAAGTGTCATTAAAATTGATTCTTGTAAAGAAAAACGCATCTGTATTGCATTATCTGAAACCAAGGTAAATAAGTAAAGTCATGGACATTCGCCGTCACCAGACCGTTAGAGATACTGTTTGATTTCTTCCGTCGCGTCTCACCTTTTTCGCGACAGTCACCACTGAGTCACGACGCAGTGGAATCAGATGCGCGTCAATTTTGGAGCACATGGAGTTATTGATATAATATTGATGTCGTCATGAATCATATTTATTTGCTTTGCTTTTGATGCGGAAAAAAAATGCGAACCTTTTTTAAATAGAAATCTATACAATTGCTATGGAAGTTGATTTTTTTTTTTTTGGGGGGGGGGGTCGCCTGTTGTCAGACGTAAAGTTAGCGAGAAAATGGCAGCTAAAGTTCGGTGTCTTTCAAAGCTGAAGTGTCTTTGGAAAGTGCAATGAACGTAAAGGGCGTTGAGCCAAAAAAAAAGAAAATTTGTTACAAATAGCTCAACAGGAAAATATATATTATGCTTCTTCGATTTCATTATTTTGGCGAGCGCCTGATTTCACCACGATGCCCCACCATTTCGATCACGTGCCGTACTCACGAGTGATGAGACCTTGAGCGATATTTTATAAAAATGGGGTGATCTGGCTCCTGGTCGAAAAAAACCAGACATGGTCAGGCACAATGCCACTTTGTGATGTTTGCGGCTGGATTTGTGGAAGATTGGGAGGGAGAGTCATAGAGAGAGAGGAGAAAGGTGAAGAGATGATGTCGACACATGATGCAGTGCATGGAAACAGCAAGACGTACATTAAAAAAACATAGAGATAAAAGAAAGAAAGATTTGCTCGTAGAGAAATATAATATTATGGTATGAAAGTTGTCCTTTTTTTTGTTGTTCCAGTAAGAGTTTTGCGGCTGTTGCAACACAATATATATGTGTCGGGATGTTTCTACTGGGATGCTTTACTGGCAAGGTAAAAGCAGTCAGTGGCCAAAGTAGTCTAAATTGTGTCGAAAGGGGTGTAAAGTATCTTAAATCATTTTGGAGCTAAAGAGTCCACTCGTAGGGAAACATAACAGAGGACGACCAAGTAGGAAAGTTATCAACCAAACAAGCATGGTGGCGTGGGTAGTCTACTATTTAAGGCTACCAGACTGACTTGCAGTGGAGAGACTACAGGTTCAGGACTTCGAGACTAAGCTAAATCTGACGCTGTGACCTTAAGAATGGCACTTTACACCAATTTCCCATTTGGCTCAGTTGGATCGGATATGAGCTTTAAATTCGGAGGTTCCGCCATTTGAATAACCTTACAGTGGTGCTGCAAGCGGCGTTAAGCCAATACACTTTTGCACATTTTCTTTCGAAACAAATATTGCGCAATTCATTTAGACGGAACTTGTAAAATCTAAAAGTAGCATGTTTAATCACAAAAAAATTAGCGAATATAAACTTGAAAAAAAAAGTTGGAAAAAAGGGTATCATTTTTAGCTAACGTTTCGGTTGCTTTGCCGACCAATAATTTTGTCCACGGCAGAATTTCGAAACTCCTTACTTTTACGCTGAGTTAGATTACAACACAAAATCAAAACACGGTTCGAAAATTTGCTTTGATTTGTTTCCTTTTATTTGGGCAGTCTCGCAGACGAGAATAGACAGTGTTTCAATGAGAGAGACCTCTTCTTTCCGAAAATGTTTCGATGAACTATGAAAATAGACACCTAACACAAGATGACATCAGCAAAGAAAGATAATAATTTAACGATTCAATCATCGGACATTTAAAAAATGCTATGAGATATCTCAATGTCGCAATCGAGAACAGCTGGTTTTTTAGACAGCAGACAGACTGGCGTTTTTTTCTGTAAATCTTTGTTGGGTTTGGGGTTGGCTTTTCTTTTTTTCTTTTTTTTCTTTTTTGGGGGGGTGGGCTGTTTGTTTTGATGTTGTTGTTACTGCTGATGTTGTTGTTGGATTTTGTTGGGAATTTTTGTTGTTGTTTTGTTTCACTGTTTTTGTTTATTTTGTTTTGGTAAAGGGTATGAGTATTTGGAGAGAAAGAAAGAATGAGAGAGAGAAAGAGAGAGAGAGAGAGAGAGAGAGAGAGAGAGAGAGAAAGAGAGAGAATGTCAGACAGACAGACAGACAGACAGACAGACAGACAGACAGACAGACAGACAGACAG
>NW_004797624.1:188944-197040 GCF_000002075.1 Aplysia californica | reverse complement strand
TTGGGGGGGAGAGGGGGACCAATTTCTTCGACAGGTGACTTTTTTAGCGTTGGAAGGGGGTGGAGGTAGGTGTGGAGAAGAGGGGGCGAATTATGGAACCCCCCCATTATAAATTGCCCAACGGTTGGGAAAAAACTGTCTGTGTCATAGATTTCATCATCTTGAATTCATGACGATTGGCGACATTTGTCATCTATCATGATAACTTATTCATGGCGTGAAAAAAATGTTGGTCATATTTTGTAGAATAAGAGCCGACTGAAAACGACATGTCGATAATTACACAATGTACGTCAGTGGAGCACGCTTTTCTTGTCTCACGGCACAATCGTGGCTCGTTTTTCAATTTTTTTTCTTTTTTTTTTCTTTGTACTCTACGCGGGTCTTCGCTCCTATCCAGTCTATTTTTCCCTCTTCTAATAAAGTTTGACAAATATTTGCCCTACTAACCTTGTCTTGATAGTTTAGTATTCTGTCCGGTAACACTTTCATATTTGAGAAATATGAAGAAATGAAGACTTGTTTCATGGTGTCAATTGGGGATCTAAAATATCTATGATCACACTCTTGTTTGATTTTTTTCCCTGAGTACACTCTGATTCTTAAAAATAGGGAGCTCTAAGCTTTGAGCAACCAAGTCCGAATGAAAGGCTTCATTCTCCGCGTTTTTTATTGCGCCTCGTGATACGATACTTTTGACAAGAGTCTTCTTTTAGTCACTGGTTACTAAGTTAATAAAACGTTTAACGCTCTTTTTGACCTCTTTAAGGTTATTTAGGAGGCGTGACCTCTGTATTCAACGTTCATCCCCAATAGGGCAGGGCCAGATGGGTAGAGAGGATTGACTAATCAAAACAACCCAAATTCAGATTCCTCTGTTTGGGGACTGGAACCAAGCCGTCCGCTCCATGGACATGCACGAATCTAATTGAGCAAACGTTGCGCCCGTCAAGGATACTTCTATAGCTCAAAGAAAACTGACTGTACATCGGCCACGTCGGTCGTGAGTACTTGCAGAGCCATTTCTGTAATAATAATGCAACAAATGTAAACGGTTTAGATCTATGCTCTTATTTACACAATAGTTATAATTAGTTTACTAGTAAGAATAGTGTGGACCTGCCTCCTTCAACAACCAACTCTGGTTAATTGTGACCTAGTATTCTGCCATCTACCAGAGTTAATTTATCAGTTAACTTCCCCATTCAGGAATCAAACTCACCACTTACAAGTTGGACGCTGAAGGACCTAATCACTTCTCGGCAGGGACCGTCCCTCTTCAAGAAACACGCTTGTGTGTAAAGAGTGTTTCAATGAGGCGTATGTGTGTGTGTGTATGCGCGCGCGCGTGTGTGTGTGTATGTGTGTGTGTGTGCGTGTGTGTGCGTGTGCGTATGTGTATGTATGTGTCCTTGTGTGTGTGTGTTAGTGCGTTTGTGTGTTTGTGTGCGTGTGTAAGTGTGTATAAATACATGTAAAGCAAACACTTGCATGAGCATGTCTCTCGGTGTCAGAAGGATACAAAGATATTAGTCACCTATCTCAACTGCGTACATTCATAGTAATGAAAACATGCTGTTTTTGTTTGTTTTTGTTTTTTTCTGCCAACATCGGTGCCAATAACATGACCGTTCGTTACACTTTTTTACAGAACTTAAAAACATTTCTTAGACGGCCACCCTGATCCTGCTTATCTGGGACAACCCAGGCTGAGTGGGAAAGTGCTTTTCAAGCAAATATGAAGGAGGAAACGAATGGCATAATAAAAAGTATTCCACTTTTTTTTCTGCTGATCGCATGAATTTCCTTAATTATTGCTCCTTTTAGCACATGATAGTTGCACAATACAATATTGCCTCTAAAGTGTGGTGTTTAAAAGTAAAAAATTGTTTCCCATTTTAAACAGATACGTTCACAGCAACCCACCACTTAATTGGTCTAAATAGAATCGTTAGGAGCTAAAAAAAAATGTGTAGTATGGTTAAGGTTTGCTGGGTTTTTCTCAGAAAACTCATAGGAAAATTATTCACCTATTCCAAGTGTACGAGTCACGACAGCATGGAATCAGGCTCTCGTCAATCTCTGGCAGAATGGAGTTATTGGTATAATGTTTAAGCCTATTCATATATTATCTTGCTTTTTTCTTGTAAAAATACCCATCAACCTTATGGCAGTCGAGTTATTTGCTGTTGAAGGAGGTAGGGGGTCTCCTGGTGTCAGAAAAAAATAGCGGGAAACTGACCGCGGTAGTTCTTTGACTTCCGTCCTTGGAAAATGAAATACATTTCTCTCTTGTGCATTTGATCAACGTTTTTCGGTAAAACCCCACAAAGAAATGTGGTTTTAGATGAACATATAAGGTGATGAGGGAAGAAATCTATTTTTTAAAATGTGTCTATCAGACGGAAAAAAAGCCGATTTTTTTTTTCGATTTCATTATTTTGACGAACGCCTGACTTCACCACCATTCAAAGCATAAACCTAGATCTAGTATTAATAAACCTGACACTTTTCGCCAGCAAATTTGAGTGTTTTGTCACCTCAAACGTTTCAGTAAAATCAAGTAAGTACCTTTTTAATACGACACTTTACGAGCAATACTGTACTGTAGAAACTTTTTTTTAAATTATAAAGTTTTCGAAAAGGAACTCAAACGCAAAGATCAGTTTGTTTCAAAATCTGTACACACTAAATGAAAATCGTGAAGCCATGAAACGTGAATGTGCACGTGCCTCTCGTAGTGAAACAGACATAGCGCCAAAGCCTTGTTACTAATATCGGTAATTTTGTATAATCTAAAGAAAAAAATAATGCCGTGAACCAGGAGTTTAAACCATGTAACCATATTAAGAACAGCTAGTATCATGACTTTCCGGACAGCCAAGGTTAAAATTTTCCCCTTTTTTGAAGACATTCTGACGCGTGGGCGAGGCTTTCTAGAAAAGGTTTGACTGTCTGTAAAACGACGTAATGATCCCTTAACGTTATGTCCGATTAGTAGCTGACTAAAGATAATGTTGCGCCACATTTCAAACCATCATACACAAATCTGAAACACACATTTGAATAGTTGTTCCTCTTTGCGCACATTGTTGTTCAGTTCAATATTGCTTTCAGACTGTGGTGTTAAACAGAAACGACGTTGCTTCCCATGTAAGAAAATGCATGTTCAGAATAGCGGATACAATTTAGACTATTGTCAAAATTGCATCAATGGAAGGGTAAAGTGCGCGCATTTGAAAAACAAAAAAAGGAACTTCTTGTTGTTGTTGACGCATGCATGACGTTGCCTGCTTTCAAGTGCCAGATCAAGATAACAGAAATGAAAATTATTATGTATGAACAACAAAGGTATGGTTCTCCTATAAAGAAAACAGCATGTCTTCATCCGTCGTCGAATGATTAGAAAGTACAAGTTCATTATGGCAATTCTCAAAATGGACATAAAATCGCAGATCCCTTTTTAGATAATAAGCCAAAGTGTTGTCAAGAGAGTTTAAGCCAGACCTAAGGGTACGCCTGCCAACTCATCCGCTTGTAAAAGAAATAAATCAGAAACTAAAAATCCCCCCAAAAAAACCTGCAAATCATGAGACAGAGAGAATAAGAGAGAGAGAGAGAGAGAGAGAGAGAGAGAGAGAGAGAGAGAGAGATGGAGAGAGAGAGAGAGAGATGGAGTGTGTGTGTATGTGTGTGTGTGTGTGTTTGTGTGTGTAATTATTATTATAACAATAAATATTGATATCATCATCATCATCATCATCATCATCATCATCATCATCATCATCATCATCATCATCATCATCATCATTTTCATTGCTGTTGTTGTTATTGTTATAGCTATTGTTATGGTTGTTGTGTCATCTTTATCATATTCTTATTATCATCATTGTTATTACTGTTGTTATTACTATTATCAGTAGTAATAGTATTATTAGTATTACATGTATTTGTGTTCTTTTCATTATTTTTATTATAATTAGTATTATTATGATTATTAATATAAATATTATTATTACTATTATTCTTACATTTATTGTTATCATATTTTCGTCTTCGTCATCATTATTGTTATAATTTAACGTGACTCATCATACCGCGAAGCATAAAATCACAGTTCTAAATCTAGATAATACAAATAAAATGCTGTGTCAGAGACAGAGAGAGACAGATAGAGAGAGAGAGAGAGAGAGAGATAAGTACATTAAGCAGGTTATGTATTCCTCTATGGGATAACTTACTGTACGTCGACACTAATAAAGCCACAGACAGATTCACAAGCTTAGCTTAGGTCTAAACGTAGCCATTGAGGATGAACGAAGTCTGGACAATAATTTGTGTCGCAGCGTGCTGGAATCAGACGCTCGTCAGTTTTTGAGCGTTTGGAGTTAATTAATTGTTATCAAATTAAAAACATCGTTTATTTTCACTTAAAATTGGTAATAAAAAAGAACGCTGATCAGTCTTGCAGAGATATCGAGATGTGTGCCATTTAAGACGGCGGGGTCTCTCCGATGTCACTGGTGTGATTAGCGAGAAAATGGCCGCAAAGTTCGGTTGCGTTTAAAAGTGAACACTCGTATTCGTTCAAACAAGACCACACTTATCTGGACTCAAACAATAGTTGAGTAAAATTCGCTCTAAAATATGTTCTTTAAGGGATGAAGAAAGTTCATGTAAAAGTAAAAAATAATTAAAGAGTCCAAAAAATACTGAATTCTCCTATCTGAAAAATCTGACGAGCGCTTTATTCCACCGCGAAGACCAATGTTAGGTAAGATCTTAAAATAGGTATCATAAGCTGATGGTGGGCAACTTTAGAACTACACTAACTTCGAAATAAAATTAAATATTAATGCCGTGGTGACCCTAGGGAGATAACCAGGGAGATGCTGGGGATGACCAATAATCGCTAAAGGCTAATGCCGTCTATAGCAGGATGTAAGGAAAAGTGAACGTAAACAATGTGAATGTGAACAAAACAAAATGCTTCGTGATTTCTTTTTTTTTTAAATTATAAAAAGAGCAACAAATCCTACTATTTGTAATCTCATTAGCAAAAGCGAAAAAAATTAACGAGTTCAAGAATTTAAATATCTAGGATACATAACAATAGATTAATATGCTAAATGTTTCAGAGAAATAAAACAAAGGATTGCATTGGCTAAGGATAGTTTTAATAAAACGAATCCAATCCTGAAAAATAGAAACATCTCAGAGACTAGCTAAATGAAATTTTTGAAATGCTATAAAACGTCAACCCTTCTACATGACTGTGAATTCTGGGCTATCAATAAAGAAAGAGAAAATAAAATTGAAGCAGTAGAAATATGGTTTATTGGGAGACTGCTGAGAATATTTTGAAAGGAAAAGAAATCAAATAAGGTAGTACTTGAAAAAGGCCACGTTGGATGCTCACTGGAAAAAAAAATCAGGAACAGAAAAGTCGTTTTCGGGACACCTGTATTATAGGCGTAAAGGTCTAGAACAACTAGCTCTCACTGGCCAAATTAAAGGTAAATGATCCGGGTAATGAAGCCTTTTAAGACCATCTGAGCAAAAGAATGAATTGAGAACCATGATCGCCGAAGTCTGTAGCAGATAATATGGCATTTGCTGATGATGGCAGGCGTGGGTAAGTGTGTCCAAATTTCAGGCAAGAGGAAGCGATTCTGAATGTCTCGCAGGCAATGAAGGAGAAATTTTGGTCTCATTGGTTGAAATACCCAAGCTCTCCAAAGTGAAACTAAAACAGATACAACAGCGTATTATTACATCACCCAACAGCACTTCATGGGGTGGAATGTTCGATCTATTTTCTTGCAGTTGTGCCAGAAACTACTATTGATTTTAATTTGTCGAGAAGGGCAATTTTGTTTATAATGGTTACCAACTCTCCACGGGGTACATTCTTTATTAATTACTGGGTCAATTTGCGAGACAGATTGAAACTCGCGAATTGACCCAGTAATTAATAAAGAATGTGACCCTTTTAACAATAAGCTGCAGGGTCTATAGTAAAGTAAGTGTGGGGGGTTTTACGCCCCTATCAACACTATCACTATCAGGCTCTTTAAGTAGTGGGACTTTCGAATTCAATGTCCAATTCCGGCAGGATCGGGTCAGATGGGTTTGGAGCCCTGTAAACTCCCCAAAACGACCCAAGTTCAAAGAACGCTCATTCTGGGACTCAAAGCAAGGCCATCAGCTCCATGATCCAACATGACACCAACTGAGCTAACGGAGCACCTGCATGATCTCTCGCAGCCGTCTTACCCGCGCGACCTCAGTGCTTTTTTTGTTCTATCTCTATTTTTTAATAACAGTGAAAACAGTTCCTAACAAAGAGTGAGCTTAAGAAGAAATCTCATTTTTAATGTTTAAAAAATGGAGAACAAAGCCCTGAGGTTGCGCTGAGTTGGTTTTGACGTGTTGCTGCTATGCTTGGACAGTGGCATGAGTGTGAGAACGGATGCCGTGTAGACTATGGATGATCGAGTAAATTTTTCATTTCAGACATCTCTAGATCTATCATAGGTTCATTAATTAATTGTTGTCTATAGTGACTCACGTACAAAGGTATTCTTAATCGGGAGACAGCTTATTATAGTTGACGTGTCTGATTGTCACAAAGCTCTTCCACGGAAAGTTCATTTGGGAGTGGGTAGTTGAAGATGTCAGAAGAACTGGAAGTAATGTCCTTCAACCCAAACGCGAAATGGGAAGCAGATTCAACAGTATGCCATTGACTCTAATGTTCAGTCCCCCCGACACCATCATCATTAACATCATCATCATCATCCTCATCATCATCATCATCATCATCATCATCATCATCATCATCATCATCATCATCATAATCATCATCATCATCATCATCACATGTGTTTGTTGTGTAGCGGCTGGGAGTTTCGACATCGGACGGTAAGAGCAGGGAGATTTTGATCTAGTACCTTGGTGGTCTTTCTGCTGGGATGGTGTATCTCTTTCAACTCGATTGGTCCTGCCATACACGTTCAAAGCCCGCCTTGCTAAATAATCTGAGCTGTCGATTTTATTATTTCGTTTATAATTTATTTCATTTTTGTGGGGGGGTTTTAAAGTTTGGGGGGGGGAGCAGATTGGATATAATAATAACATTAACACATATATATTTTTTTCCTCGTTTTCATCGCCATCAAACCTGTAGCAGGCGTTCCGTTAGAGTTAGAGCAGTTGGTATCATTCTGTACTACTAAACGGATGGCCCTGATTTGAATCCCAGACTGGACGTTCTTCAACTCGGGTCGTTTTGTAGAGTTTAAAAGCTCTCAACCCATTTGACTAGATTCTATTGGAGATGGACGTTAAATTCGGAGGTCCCACCTTTTAAAAAAACTAAAAGATTTGACAGATGCTTTAAAAGCATGCACTTTAGTTCTACTTAACCCGTGGGCGATCAGAACGATTTTTCCCTAACCAATTGCTTGCATAATACGAGGAGGCAGAAGAATAGGAAGGTAAAAGAAAAGACCGACAGATAACACCCAAGGCTGGATATGTCTGAAAATGTATGAGGCTGCGAGCAAGTCCAGCAATCGAAAGAAGTGTAGAGTGTTACGTAGCCAAGTGATTAGGTTCTCGGAATCGCAACTTTACGGTCATGGGTTCGAATCCTGTCAAGGGCCCGATGTGTTGTTCTCCCGAAAGGCAGTTTACAGGAATTTTCCTCATTTCACTCATCTGGGAATGGATATCTGGCTATAGACAGCGAAAGAGCTTGTAAGTTTGTTTCTGGTTTTGGCACAAAAAACGTGAATACGCTTTATTTAAGATGATACCAATAACTCCGTTTGCCCAGAAAATGTCGATTCCATCATTCAGCTTGTGTCTTGTCACAGTGGACAGCAGAGGCCGACAAAACACTGAAAAGGTATTTTGAAAATGATGCATTTGGGTCAAGAACAAAAATTTGATCAAATAGGAATAATTCCAGCAGCAGCAGCAGAAGCAGCAGTAGTAATAGTACTCTTAGTAGTAGTAGTAGTAGTAGTAGTAGTAGTAGTAGTAGTAGTAGTAGTAGTAGTAGTAGTAGTAGTAGTAGTAGTAGTAGTAGC
>NW_004797624.1:185745-187489 GCF_000002075.1 Aplysia californica | reverse complement strand
GAAAATTTTTCGGTCGCTACCCGGATTCGAACCCGGGACCTTTGAATGAGAGGCCAACACCTTAACCTCTAGGCCACGAGAGCCCCCAAGCGTGTTTGTTTGTCTTGCTATAGTTGGAAAAAGTTTTTATCTATCTTGAATAAAAAGTTGTGATATTTGCGGTTAAGGTAGGTGGGGATCCCCTGGAGTCAAAGGTAAAATTAGCTATAAAATGGCCACCAGATTCTGGTGACTTCCATGCTTGAGTGTTTATGGAAACAGCAAATTTGCTGTTCCGTTTGCTTTCGGTCGCCGTGTCTCAATAAAACCCTCTCATAAATGTGCTTAAATGGACATAAAAGTTGCTGAGGCAAACAAATCAAGAGAGAAAAAAAACTGCCCAACGAGCGGGAATATGCCGTTTTCTTCGATTGCATTATTTCGTCGAGCGCCTGATTTAACTAAGATGACGCACAAATGTTTTCAAATTTGGCCTTGCTCCACACGCAAAAATGTCAACAGCATTTTCTTGAAATACAATTTTTTCACAGACATAGAACATGTGTATAATTAAACAGACCTCTTTTTTTAGCTCGTGACGATTTTGAAAATCATATTTTCCCGTAGCTCTGCACTATCATATCAATACATGGTTTTAAAGCAGATAATATGCGGAAACGTTTGGAATTCCTCAAAAAGGGAGAGCAAAATTCAAATTATAAAGATATAACGCTTTTTAGCTGTCGTACGCAAAAAGACTTGACTTCGATTCCATTGTGGCGAGAATTATTATCGAATGTCCGGGTTTTTTCTTGAAAAGACCTCCGCAGCCTACAGCATGGAAATCAGTGCTGAAAAGACCAAACTGAAGTCTAACAACAGCAAAAACATCGCAGTGGGCGTGCGGGTCAACAACCAGAGGCACGCAGCTTCAAATACCTGGGTGCAATGGTGACAGAAGAAGGATCAAAAACAGAAATAATCTCCAGAATAGCGCAAACTTCAGCAGCAATAACCAGTTGAAAACCATCTGGAACGACAGAAATACCACCATCAGATCAAAGATCAGACTGATGCGTTCCCTGCTCATGCCAGTACTTTTATTTTGTTTGCTTGGAAACCTGGACCTTGAATCCAGACCTTGAAAGAGGGATCAAAGCTTTGGAGATGAGATGCTTCCGAAAAATCCTTGGTATCTCATACACAGATCAAATCCACAAATGATGAAGTCAAACAACGAATCAAAAATGAAATCGGACTATACCCTTACCTTCTCACTCTGGTCAGGAAACGCAAACTGCACTAGTATGGACACATCACCCGTTCATTACGCCTTGCCAAGATGATCCTGCAGGGCAGCTTTCAGGGAAAAAGGAGCAGAGGCAGACCGAAGAAGAGTTGGGAGGACAACATCAAGGAATGGACAGACCTGGAACTCAAAGACACGCTCAGGAAAGCTAAAGACCAGAAAGAGTGGAGGAAGCTGGTGGCCAAATCTTCAAAACCGCCCCGACGGACATCCAGTCTACGGGATAGGTGAAGGTGAAGGTGAAGGGCTTTTTCTGCTGTGACGTAGGATTTTGCATCTTTCACAACCCGGATTAAGCCTGACTGGCAGGCCTTCCATCTAATTATCATTATTAATGTTGTGCCGAAGGGTGCGTAAAACACCAACAACATAAAACAATGTTAAATCAATTAAATAGATAGATAGATAGAGAGATAGATAGATAGATAGATAGATAGATAGATAGATAGATAGATC
>NW_004797624.1:178495-184517 GCF_000002075.1 Aplysia californica | reverse complement strand
AGAGAGAGAGAGAGAGAGAGAGAGAGAGAGAGAGAGAGAGAGAGAGAGAGACAGACAGACAGACAGACAGACAGACAGACAGACAGACAGACAGACAGACAGACAGACAGACAGACAGACAGACAGACAGACAGACAAAGAGGGAGAGATGACCCTCTGCTGAGTTGAAGCCGTCGTGACGCGATTGGCAAATGACAAGCCGTCAAATCAAAACAACAAGTGAGCAAATCCGTTCTCGATGCCAAGAGCTGATTTGTTATTTCTGGAGAAGAATTACGGAAATGTGTATCTCTCGTATAAGCCGCCGTTTTTTGCTGGTTATTCTTGTTTTCGTCTGGTTCAGAAAATTACCTTGGGGTGGGGGGGGGGAAGAAACTCGTTTGTTGCGTGCCAATTTCACGTTCTGTGACGTTGGTGGTCTTGTGGTTAAACCTGGCTGGACTCGACTCGCAACCATAGGGTAGCGGGTTCGAGCCTTAGTCACATTCTGATGTTTTGACTTTGGGAAAGGCAATTCCACATTCTGGAACGTTTGTCTGGTAGATTAGGCTGCTGGTCTTATAATTGAAAAGTTGCAAGTTTGAATCCTGATGATAAAGGAATAGCGTTAAGCCTTTCGGAAAGGCACTCTGTTAACATTTTGTTCACTTCGCTGATGTTATATTTACCGGGCTGAAGGCAATGATAGACCTGGTCAGTATAAAATGAATGTATTAGCTCGTGCAAAAAAGCAGCTTGTATTGCATGAATGTAGTAATGATATCTTAATACAAATAATAACAATGATAAAAATAGTAACATTAATAATAATGATGATGATAGAAAAAAATAATAGCAATAACAATAACAATAATGACAATGATAACAACAATGATAATAGTAATGATAACAATAGTATAATACACCAGTAAAATATTAATAGTAATAATGACAATGGTGATGATAGATAGATAGATAGATAGATAGATAGATAGATAGATAGATAGATAGATAGATAGAAAGATAGATAGATAGATAGATTCTATAGCTTTAAAAGTCGACAAACTTTGGCGCCATAAGCTCTCTAATGTTTCCTCTGACACAGGCGACCCTCCGCCTCCTTGAATCTCTAATATCGAAACTTCTGTTCAAGATAGATGAGTATTTTTTGGGGTCATTAAAGCGACGCAAATGAACAGTTTTCATTATTTTACCAATATATCCGTATGTCTAAAAACTGACGGGCACCTGTCGTGACAAATTTGAGGTTTTTGGAGCATGACCAACTTTTTGGTCTGCTTGTATTATTTGTCTATGTTTGTTTGTAGCTCTTCTAAAATTCGGTGGATCGAATTGAATTTTTGTGAGTGTAGATGTGTGTGTGTGTCTGTTGGCGGTGGGGGGAGGGAATGTTAGTTTGCCTTAATAAACAAAGTTCCGTTCAGCTGCTGGCTAAACATGGACACGTCAATCGCAATCAAACAAAATAGAGTTGAAACGACATAGAAAAGCTTGGACTCGAACCCGACCTCAACGCATTTGACACTCTATGGTTATGAATATCCGATAAGTTGTGCTTTTCTTTAGTGTTGAGGCTTTGTATAGCAGTTCCAACGCACAACCCTATCCCAAGTCGTTTTCAATGGCCCCTGACCCCATCCACCACTAACTACAATTTGGAACATTCACTTGAAGAATAGTGCTGAACACACCTAATACGTTTAGTTGGTAGGAAATTTTGAATTTTGCCCGGGTGGGATCTTTAACGTGCGCAACTTGCACACGGGCCCTCCGAGATTTTTCGCCCTTATCCGAGAAGGCTAGGTGTAGATCTTTCCTACCAGAAGATCAGGGGTGTGGCTGAAAGACAGCTGTAAGAATGAGTCAAGGAGTAGCAGTAGAAAGACTGCAGAAAGAGTCAGGAGCCCTTTTCCCTCAAAAGGGTGTGAGGTGGTGGGGGTAAGAAAGAGGAGACGAAAGCAGACGACAGAATATTGCTTGAGAGCAGGAAAGGGGGTGAAAGGAGACAATTTTTAGAGAAGAAAATTTTTCGGTCGCTACCCAGATTCGAATCCGGGACCTTTGAATGCGAGGCCAACACCTTAACCTCTAGGCCACGGGAGCCCCCCGAAGAAGAAGAAGAAGAAGAAGAAGAAGAAGAAGAAGAAGAAGAAGAAGAAGAAAAAGAAGAAGAAGAAGAAGAAGAAGAAGAAAGTTATGCCTAACTGGCAACAGCGCTGTTGGGCCCAGGCAGCCAAATTACCTATGAAAGTGCGTGCGTCCAGATAAAACTGATCACAAAAGACACTCTGATATCCCACACGCGGACAAAGGAAATATACAGGGCAATTCCTTTGAAACAAGAGGCTCAAATTATGTCCCGCAGTGACCAGTCACTACTAGTAAAAATCAGGACCGGTCACTTCTCTGGACTGCAGGCCTACAAAAATAGAATAGACAAAACATCGACCCAATCTGTCCATTGAGCAGCGGCGGTGGCATCTCTTTGGGGAGGATTCAGGGAGGTTGGGCTGCCCCACCCGCTACCCAAGAGAGGCGGTGGCCCTGGCGAAGAGCACGCTCTTCGGGGCTCCAAACATTTTGAACGGATAAACTACCACACACACGCACACACACACACATATATATATATATATATATACACACACACAAACACACACACCAGCAACAACAACAGCAACAACAGTAACAACAACAACAACGGTAACAACAACAACGGTAACAACAACAAGGACAACAGCAACCACAACAACAACAACAACAACAACAACAACAGCAACAACAACGACAGCAAAAACAACAACAACAACAACAACAAAAACAACAACAACAACTACAACAACAACTACAACAACAACAAGGACAACAACAACGGTAACAACAACAGCAACAACGACAACAACAACACCAACAACAACAACAACAACGACGACAACCACAACAGAAAGGGGAAGAAAATTATGATATTATAGTCTGGGGAAATGAACGCCGAGAACGCGTTGACACTACAACAGTAATTAAGTCAGCGTTGAGAAACAACAACGTTTCATAAATGGTATTTAAGAATGTTAAACCAGTCCCCCTGACAGCAACATCAGAATTTAGATTTAATAATATAAGGCCTCTGACCACAAAAGGGGCCTCTCCTGTCCTAGAGGTTAAAGTGTTGACCTCTCTTTCAAAGGTCCCAGGTTCAGATCCGAGTAGCGACCGAAAAAATTTCTTCCCTAAAATTGTCTCCTTTCTCCTCCTTTCCTGCTCTCTAGCAATGTTCTGTCGTCTGCTTTTGTCTCCTCTTTCTGCCCCCACCCCCTCACCTCCGTTGCCCCCTCCTCTGGGCTCCTTACTCTTTCTGCCGCCTCTCAACTGCTACTCCTTGGCTCCTTCTTACTGCTGTCTTTCAACCACACCCCTGATATTCTGGTAGGTAAGGTCTACACCTAGCCTTCTCGGACAAGGCCGAAAAAATCTCGGAGGGTCCGTGCAAAAGTTGCGCACGTTAAAGATCCCTTGGTGGTCTAAAATCGATAAGAGTATGCTTCAGCCGCCACCAGGGGCAAAATTCAAAATTTCCTACCTATTGAAAAGGTTTAGTGTGTCCCGCGCCCTCATATGGCCTTCTACAGTTTCGAGCGCCGCAAAACCTAGCCCACTTACACAAGCAAACAACCACAAAATATGGAGAAGAAAGCTGGCTTCTGATGTGTATTATTTTTAGATTCTCAGTTATTGTCCACATGTTGGAATAGGTTATTGGGTGCATGTTTTTCTATTCAGAGGTAATATGTATTTGTGTTCTATCGGGGTCAAATCAGGTGCTCGTCAAAATAATGAAATCGGCCTGACATTAAAATTCCTCCGCCAATCGGGCAATTTTTATCCATTTTTGTATATCTTTTTGTTCTTGTTCTTTTGTTTTGTTTCGTATTGAGTTAAACACCTTTTATCTCCATTTAAAATCTTTTTCCTGCGTGGTTTTTACTTAAAAACGTTGATCAAATGAATCTTTAAAATAGAACTTTGCAGTTTCCAAAGTAACTACAGCGCAAAATCACAAAACCTTGACTGCCATTTTCTTGCTTATTTTACCTTTGACAACCCAGGCGACCCCTACTTCCTTCAATCGCAAATATTTCGACTTCTATATAAAGATAGATTAATGTTTTTCATCAAAAGCACGGCAAATAAACTGGCTCGAAGATTATACCAATAACTCAATAATATTAGTGGATAACAAATGGGCAACAGGGAAAGATCAGGAGAACGTAGCTATTCTGAGAGCATCCGAGAAAAGGAATGAATGGAAAATCATGATCGCCGATGTCTGTCGCAGATCACTGGATGATGATGATGATTATTGTCCAAAAACGGACATATGCTTGAGCCCACCGCGTCGTGAAACAATTAAGTTGCAGATGTTTTGGGGCCCGTCGACGCACTTTAGATAGCTTTTACATCGAGCTTCTTCAACTCTGGCTTGCTGTGAGGGCGAACCAGCGTGGGCTGAGATGGCTTTATAACATCACAGCAGATAGATCGAAATAACGTCGAAACTGTCAAAGAAGGCCACCCATTTTCGAGGCGAAAAGTGGTCGTATTAGGGCGAGGACAGAGAGGCCACAGAAAATGTTTCGGCGTATCGGTGACATATTCACACGGCGCCGATATTTCCGAAGGTAGAACATAAAGGACACATATTTTCAGCGCGTGTAGGCTGTTCCTCTGAACTAGATATAGATTTGACAAGTTGGGCTTTACTTTAAGTGTCATGTTGTGATCGACTGTCGTGTAGTAAATTCCAACATGCTTTCTTCCAATATTAAAGAAGAAACAAATTGGCATGCACTTGCTACTTACTTTAATTTTTGTTTTTACCTCAATGTAGATTTGCATAAAATGCATCTGTTTTATCCCATACTTCCCAGACCGTTTGCATACGACGGAAACCAAGGCACTGTTCACGTTAAAATATTAACAACATATGTGAACAACTGTGTTTCTTGAACATACACGCACACACACACACACACACACACACACACACACACACACACACACACACACACACACAACATACACTGAGCACACTTCTCAACTCAATAACTACAATCTGTGGATTTTCAAAAAACCCATTATTACTGATTTTTAGAAATTCTTCTCAAACTCAAATTCTGCTCGTTGAGCCTGTAGAATTAGGATCGCTGATTTCAAATATCTGATCAAATTTTGTCTACGACGTTTCCTTGTTGAGATAATGGTCAGTTGAAGAAGTCCCCAGTCCAGCCCTATGACGTCACACATCCGCTGACGGCCTGCTCCTTTGCACCGAGCAGCGGCTTTCGGTGAGTAGGAATCCAAATTTCATTCCAATAAAATAAGCTGCCACCGATCCCGCAGATCGGCGCAGAGAGTAGGCGTGTCTCTGTGCCCTTGTAGAAATTGTATAGATGGATTCCTATAACTTACGGCGCCAAGTGGTTAGGTGACACAAATCGGCAGCCTTTGTGTTCTCCCACTTAGACAGGTGGCCGTCTTGCACTATCATTATATTGTGACCAAAATACTCAAGGGAGAACATGGGAAGTGGCCATTTCTGCAGGTGATGTGTTTGTCTTATACGGGGTGCCCATTGGGGGAATCGAGTCGGGTCGGGTCGGATCGCTAGCCAAATTGAGGGCCCAAAGTGACTATCGCGGCACAAGTCGATTGCACCCGACTCGTCGCTTCCAAGCGTTTGTTTTCAGACGACAAGTCGGGCGATCGACCCGGCCCGACCCGATCCCATCCGCAATGGACACTCAGTATTATGCAAGTAGCCGTTAGAGCAGGTTTGACTTTACTCATCACATGGGAAGCGAATTAATATCTCCTGCGTGCGACACATACAACTGTTTAGGGATCTGCTGACAAGACATTCCATGAGTATTGGAGTAACCAGATGGAGGAGCATATTATGTCACAGTGTAATGATAGTTTGTTGTTTGGTTGTTGTTGTTGTTTTTGTGTTGTTTTTTGTGGGGGG
>NW_004797624.1:176087-178161 GCF_000002075.1 Aplysia californica | reverse complement strand
GGTTATTTGTTGTTGTTTCTTTTTTGTTGTTGTTTTTTTTGGGGGGGGTTGCTTTTTTGGGGGTAGGGGAGTGACAATACTTACATACTATGGACGACGGAACCTTTCATTCGAGTACAGCGTTTTATCGGATATCTCTGCTCTCAAGCTTGGATGAGAGATGGAAAACGTGTTTGTTACTGTTGGTGTTGTTGTTGTTGCTGTTGTTGTTGCTGCTGTTGTTGCTGCTGCTGTTTTTGTTTTGTAGTTTTTGTACCTGTTATTGTTTTTGTTGTTTTGGTGAATTTTTTTGGGTAGCAAAAATAACCATGAAAAATTCTTATTAATCCCTATTCTCTCCGAAATGGACTTGAAAGTAGATAGTTAATTGTGATGCATCGTGGGCATTTGTAAAAAATCATATTACAACACCTCATCCTCTGACCTCCATCCCACTCCCAAAGTCTCTCTCTCTCTCTCTCTCTCTCTCTCTCTCTCTCTCTCTTTCTCTTTTCTCTCTCTCTTTCTCTTTTCTCTCTCTCCCTGTATATATATATTTATTTTCTGTCCTTTTCTCTCGCTCTCTTTCTTTCTCTGTCTCTGTCTTTTCTCTCTCTCTCTCTCTCTCTCTCTCTCTCTCTCTCTCTCTCTCTCTCTCTCTCTCTCTCCTTCTCATACGTCAAAAGTAGGTTCTGTAATGCAGCCCATTTTCTTTCCCTCTGTTTCGTCCATTTATTTGGGGGTCTTTTGTACTTAAAGGCCCTTATCACCTTAATGCGTTTCTCTTTACTCAAACCAATAATAAGTATGATTTTTTAAAATGTGTTTTGACGTGGTGAAATCTATCCTGAATAGAGGTCGAGATATTTGCGACTGAAGGAGGCTGAGGATTGTTTATGTCAAAAGTAAAATTATTGAGGATAAAGCGCCAGAATTTGGTGACTTTAAAAGCTGGAGTGTCCTTGGAAACTGTAAAGTTATATGAAAATTCGTTGTGTTTTGATCAACGTTTTTCAGAAAAATCCACAAGTAAATGTGAGGCATCCTGGTGAAATCAGTCGCTTGTCAAAATAGTAAAATCGAAGAAACAGGCATTTTTCCATCAGTTTGGCAATTTTTATGAAATTTTTATTTTTTGGCCCAACACCTTTTACGATCATATTTCCGTGGGAATTTCACTGAAAAACATTGATTGAAAGCACAAAATATGTAATTTTTCAGTTTTCAAGGACTCTCATGCTATTAAAGTTACCTAACTTTGACGTCCATTTTCTCGCTACTTTTACCACTGAAATAAGGTGACCCCACCTCCTTCAACTGCAAATATTATCATCTCTACTTTTAGTAAAGATAGATGGGTAATTTTTTCATATAAAGCAAGGCTAATGAGTTAGATGATACCAAAAACGATCAATATGCCCAAAAATTGACGGACTAGCACCTGATTCCACCGCGTCTTGACACAAATGTGTTTTAAAAAGGACACGAAATGTATTGAGTTTTTTTTGGTGTTTTTTTTCAATCGATAAAATGTCCGAATATGTGGAAAAATGTCCCTTGATGGGGGGGGGGGGTAATATCATCATTTATTTATCATCAGTATCTATTTTAACTACAATGACACAGAAATAGATTTTATTTTTCTTTCAGAAATAGATTAAAAGATTTCAAAACTTCGCCTTTAAACAGCAAGCAGATTTGATAAATAATTCACGTACACCGACTTGATAATGAACTTGAGGTAAACTTCGCACAAATTTTACTATTTTTGACTTGGCTGCAAACATTTGGTTCGCAAGAACCTGTTTCTGTTCAGCTGTCTGATTATGAACTAGATCTAGATTCTGTCAGCTGTCTACTAGGTCGCTTTTAGAATTCCCGTTTGTGTTTAATTCGTGCAGATAAATTTTCGAGAGAATCTCTCTGGTGATCGTTAGAGACAACGCCTTCTCAATATTGGCAGCCCCACTGGCACATAAGTGATTGATTGCAACTCCAGACAGATAGATGGATAGATAGATAGATGGATGGATGGATAACTGGATGGATGGATGGATGGATGGATGGATGGATGGATGGATGGATGGATGGATGG
>NW_004797624.1:173756-175195 GCF_000002075.1 Aplysia californica | reverse complement strand
TTTTGAGCATCGCAAAGATGTCATTGGCTGCGTAAGCAATACACAACTCACGAGTCATCACTCACCACTGGGACACATTTGCAACTTCTTGTCAGTGGTGAGTTTATGCTCACTCAGTCCTGGGGGTATGCCTATAAAATCCGCGCCTCGAAATGTTGCATTCATATCGAAACAGACGAGCTACAGACATGCCAAGGTTATCAAAAGAAAACAGAGAAAGAGCTGTCGGGCGACTGGCGGCCGGTGTGTCCGTGAAACAGGTGTCCCATGTTTTTGGTGCCCACCCAAGCACCATTTATCACCTTCAGAACCGATTACAAGCGACAGCGACCACAGCAGATTGACCAAGAAGCGGAAGACCAAGGGGGACAACTCCGGCCCATGATTGTGTCATCATTCGTCGGCACCGCCGCGATCCGTTTCTGCCGGGTGCAGAGACTGCCAGAAAAACTACAGGAACGACAGGAAGCCAACTTAGCCGCTGGACTGTGCCACGGAGGTTAGTGACTGCTGGTCTTCACTGCAGGCGTCCTTACCAAGGAGCTGTCCTAACACCAAAGCATCGACAGCAACGGCTACAGTGGGCACAGGCACATGTCAACTGGCAGAACGCACAGTGGAGGAGAGTCCTCTTCAGTGATGAAAGCAGGTTCTGCGTCGATCCAGTGAATGGTCGAGTCCGTGTGTGGCGTAGACACACGACTCACTATGACGACAACAACATTCTGGAGCGTGACCCCTGGGGAGGCGAGAGCGTGATGATATGGGGAACCATGGCGTTGAATCATAGAGTGGGACCTGTCATCTTCCCGAACATTGGTCCAGGACGTGGAAACGGCGTCACGACTCAGCGCTACATTGCACAAGTCTTGACACCTCATGCGGTGCCCTTTCTACAGAGCCATCCTAACTGCCTATATCAACAAGACAACACACGACCACATACCGCACGTGCTACCCAGAACTTCTTGGCGCAGAACAATGTAAATTTATTAGCACACCCATCTCGCTCGCCTGACTTGAACCCTATTGAACATTTGTTGGACATGATCTAAAGACAGTTTAACCAGACGCAGCCACGGCCTCGAACAGCATCCTAGTTGACTGCAGCCATCATCCAGATCTTCGGTGGCATCCAAAATGGCCAGATCAACCGTTTAATGAACTCTATAAACAGAAGATGCCTCGCTATAATCGCTGCACGTGGAGGCCATACGCGTTACTAAGTTTGCTCACCAAGGTCAAGGTCAACGTGAGCTCAGATGAATGTGCATGTACATGTCAGCTATGTCACTCAAGAAGTGTGCAACGTTTCAGCTAATAAACACAACAAATAACTTGAAACCTATGTGTTGTATTTTGTCAATCATTGTTTTGTAATAAAAAAATTCGCGTTTCTTTTGCACCTCAGTATAATAATATAATATAATACTCAAATA
>NW_004797624.1:170478-170738 GCF_000002075.1 Aplysia californica | reverse complement strand
TCTGTCCAGCAGTTGGCCCCTCTCATGGCTCTGGTCAAGTGGACATCCTTTCTGTCTCTCTGGCGTACGATGACGTAATTGATCATGTGCCAATGTTTCGACCTGGGGTGCATCCAAGTAGTCTTGAACTTTTCAGCAATTCTGAAAAGGGTGTTAGTGATGCACAGACCATGTTCAGCGCACATGCTGAGGAGGAGGAGACCATTTTCGTTTACTCTTCCCACTCCATGAGGCCCTAGAACATTCTCTCAGCTGCTGTT
>NW_004797624.1:166180-167848 GCF_000002075.1 Aplysia californica | reverse complement strand
CTACTACTACTACTACTACTACTACTACTACTACTACTACTACTACTACTACTGCTGCTGCTGCTGCTGCTGCTACAACTGCTGTTACAACCACTGTTACTACTGCTACTGTTACTGCTTCTACTACTATTGTTTCTGTTAATGCGGCTACTTGTAATAATGCTGCTGCTGCTCCTTCCTTTATTTGTGGTTAAAGTTAAAGTAATATCAGTTACCTTCAAACTCCTCTGCATGCTCGCCTTATTCAGGGTAGAGAATCTTTTCTTTTAAACCAGTCAATATGGAAGGCAAGCTGTAGCAAGTACAGTCAGCATGCACGTAATATTTCTATTATTTCAGCCTGCGTGGTACAAATTATTATCAAAATGAAATTTTTAAATGTAGGTGTACGGTCCCTATCGACACGATTTTCATCATTTAGGAGGCTGGCTGCGACCCTGCCTCCCAGTGCCAACTCGGGGCTAATACTAATTGGATGCAACTTTCCAATAGAAAGACTGAGATACGCGATAACACCCCCCTCCCCCGGTCACCCACACACACACACTCGGGAATCTAATTTGGGTCTCTTGTGTGCAACTGCAAAACGTCTGACCGCTGCACTGCAGACGTCAGTAGAAATTAATAAGGATTATAAAATGAATTATTAATGATTAAATGTTAGGTTCAAGTTTCCCATCGACTAGATAAATAGAATAGTAATGCCTACACGCCTATAAATAGTGATGGATAAACTGGAAACTTTGAAGGTGGGTGGATTCCACTGTGCACCTTACCTCAAAGGAATCATGTTGATGTTGATAACATGTCAAACAGAATAGTTCTAAAATTGCATAATACGTATACATCCTATCTCGAAAAAAGCTGTTTGTCTTTATCCGGATTGAAACTGCATACCTAGGGGAAGTAGACGTCGTAATGCGTGTCCTTTTTATTATGAAGAGTTTATCGAGCATAATAATAGTACTACCCCTCCTGTATGTTTTAAAATCCAAGTGTTTTGTTTTTTGTTTTGTCTTCTTGCTTTTGTTGTTGTAGTGGTAGCCTCGGGGTGTAGTTTTTATTGTTATTGTATTTTTGTTCTTGTTTTGCTTTCACTCTTTTCATATCGGAAAAAAATGGTTCATCTTTTGCTTGCTAATGAAGGTGATGTATTCTTTAAAAACTTCTTGTTGTGGGGTTGGGGGGGGGAGTATTTGAGTACTATTGTGTTTGGGTGTTTCGTGAGCTTGTGTATTCCTGTATATCGATCAATACGAATAAATGCAAAATTTAAGCTTCTAAATTCCCCTACTTGGATGGATTGCGCATTATTACTTGCACTAGAAACATTAATTCCATCTTTTTGGAAAGTAAACACCCCTTGTTCCCTTAGATAAAAATACCAGTCAGAAGTAAAAGACCTAGGCTTCTGATCTATAACAAAGAAAGATACAAAAGGTAATTTTTACCATCATCCATTAATAAAACATTAATAAAGTCATCTTGTTATAACTATTCATATAACCTTAGAGCATGCATCAGAATACCATTGAGTTACAATCAGTATACTGAGTATGTATCTAGCTTAACATTATTATTGTTCATATTAATGCTCATTTATATTATGCATGTGACTGCGAGTGCTTGTTTGTGTGTGTATGTGTGTGTGTGTGTGGGTGTGTGTGT
>NW_004797624.1:164199-166057 GCF_000002075.1 Aplysia californica | reverse complement strand
GCGGGAGTGTGCTGTTTTTTGTTTCCTCATCCTTGCTATCATCATTTTTTTCCTCTACTTCTTTTGTATGTTTGTCACTCTCTTGTGAACTGCTATTTCCAGGGTGCCTTGATAGTCGAAGCAGACTTTGTGCTGTTGAGGCAAGAGAGGTGAGCAAAATAAGCCTGATTCCCCGTTTGGAGTTCTCTTGTGACATCCACCTTTTGGCGCTTATGCAGCGGCGAGCGCCGTAAAACCTTACTAAACTTAACTCTGTGTGTTTTTGCTGTTTTTTGTGTTTTTTTTGTTTTTGTTTTTGTTTTTTTGTTGTTGTTTTTTTTTGGGGGGGGGGTAACACACCAAACCAATGTGCTGTCTGTGTCGTAGTGGTTAGACTCTTCGCCGCAGGACACAAAAGATCAGGGCTGGATTCCAAAGAGGAAAATTTGTTTGTTTCAAAGTTTGGTTGTTCTTGTTTTTTTATAGGTTATCTCCGTCTGTCTGCTGGAATGTTGTTGATAATAAAATCCCAATCTGCCTGCTTGGCCCTGAGACTGAGAGGCAAGGTCGAAGCGACTCGTAAATTGTCTCGAGGACACTCAGGCGCTTACATCAATGTTTTTCAAGACGCCTTGTAATTTTTTTTTAGCAACTTCTACTTTTATTTGAGGGGTTTTCTTCCTCTCGCTTTTGTATTAATTTTTTCATGACTTTTTTCTGCATTTTTTTTTCTTTTCCTTTTTGTTTTCTTTCCCATTATCTTAACCGTTCCTTTCCCTTTTATTTATTTTCATTTTTTAATTATTGGGGGGGGGGGGGGGGGGTTCTAATATAATATTATGTTTCCCTCGATACTTTTTGCTTTTGTATTGTTTCCCTTGTCTTTTTAAAATTTCTTTTCCCTTTCCATTCTATAGATAGCATTTGTATAACGCAAATCCCCGCTCTTCAGCAAGCTCTATGCGCTTCACAATCTATACTATTACCCCAGCAGACCCGAGAGCCTTCTGAAACAACCTCAACTTCCTGGGAAGCATACAGTGCAAGCAGCCGTTTATAGGCGCTAAAAACTAACATACTGACAAGATCTTTCGCTGGTTATGGCCGGGTACCCATTCCCACCTGGGTGAAGTAAGGAAAATTCGTGTAAAGTGCCTTTCCCAAGGACACAACGTCGGGCCCGTGTCTCGAACCCCTGAACACGCAACCTCACGGTTACAAGTCCGGTAGCCTGGACACTGTGTTTTCGTGAGATCCGTGAATTTCTAATTAATTTCCTAACACGACAAACAGAACAAACTATAGCGTTCCAAACTCCGTACGACATCCCTAGCGAGCTAGCAAACCTCACTACTTTCCCGTCAGCTACCACCACCAATGTCCTCTCGTAGTTTTTCCTTCAATTACTAGGCGCCAGCCTTCAGTCTTCAGTAAACGCAATCATGCAGCAGCCAATTCTGATTTGAGGAAAACAAGAAACTTTCCTCGGCTTAAACAACACGCTGAAAACTTCATTATTTTGCCGGATCATGCGCCAGACATTATTGATCTGGAGTTATTCCTTTGTTTCTGGACTGGGTTTCCTCATTAAGGTACCGGTTTCTCTCTAATTTACCTTACTGTTTCCTTTGAGACAGGCGAATCTAAGCATAATTCCATGGACGGATAATACACCTTTCGGTTTTTAATCCCACATCATAACGTTTGTTTACTATACAATCGTATGACGTTGTTGTTGTGGTCAATGTTTATATAAACGTGTCTTTTTTATTATTATTATTATTACTTTCGACGTGGGTGGTTGGCGGGTGCTCTGGTGTGGTTAGCTTCTTCTTTCCTATCAAACATCTATCGTCCTTATCTCCCCTTCTTCTTTTTT
>NW_004797624.1:157983-160209 GCF_000002075.1 Aplysia californica | reverse complement strand
CACACACACACACACTTATACATACATAACAAACATACGTACAATCACACACACACACACACACACACACACACACACACACACACACAGAGAGAGAGAGAGAGAGAGAGAGAGAGAGAGAGAGAGAGAGAGAGAGAGAGAGAGAGAGAGAGACAGTCACATAAATTTATAATTGGTATTATTTCATTAAACATACATGTACGTGTGAGTATCAATAAAGTACAAATACAATGAAAAATAAATCACCAAACAAACAAACAAACAAATAAACAAACAAACATGCACACGAATTTTAATGGGAGTCATTAATATATGAAGCATAGATGTATGTGTGTGTATCATTAAAGCAAAAATAATATGAAAACAAAAACACCAAAGTAACAAACAAATAAACAAACACGCACGCGGATTTATGATGCGAGTCGTTTTATGAAGCATACAAGTACGCGTGTGTATCAGTAGTGTAGAAATGGAGAGAGATAAAATGAAAACAGAAACAGAAACAAAAAACAACCAAACAAATAAAAACACACCGGCACACGAATTTTTACTTGGGATCATTTCCTAGAACATAGAAATACAATGTCATGTACATGTGTGTATTGTGTATCGGTTTAAAAAAGATCCCTGGAAGATCATTAAAAAACAGAACAATCAGAAACAAATATACGGAGCTTTCGTGGTCTAGAGGTACGCGTTCGCTTCATATTCAATAGGTTCCAGGTTCGAAACCTGACAGCTAGGGAAACATTAATTTTTATTCTCTGAAATGTTCTCTCTTCACCTCCTTTCCTTTTCTCTAGACCTGTTCTGTCGTCTGCTTTCATCTCCACTTTCTCGATCTAACCCGGCCCACCCCCGACCAGTGGGCTCCTCTCTCCTTTGCTCCTGACTGTTTCTACAAGTACTGCTTCTCCTTGCTCCTTCTTACTACTGTCTTTCAGTTACACACCCCTGATCTTAGGGTAGGAGTGACCTAACATTTGGCTTTCTCGAAAGGACAAAAAATCTCGGAGGTCCCATGTGCAAGCAGCGCACTTTAAGCTCTTTTGGTGGTTCTAAAATCGATAAGAGTAGGCTTCGTCAGCCACCAAGGCAAAATTCAAAATTAATTCATACCAAAACCTGACAATACTCTAGTCAGTATAAAGACATAAAAAGTACCTTCGAAATCTAAACGTGGCTACGTGAAAGCAAGGGGCCCTACGAAGTATGAAAGAGGTCACATACGTAAAAAAGCAATTGTACTGCAGGTTGAAGAACGAGAAGTCGATTTCCCCTAAAGAAAGAGAAGAAGAAGAAGAAGAAGAAGAAGAAGAAGAAGAAGAAGAAGAAGAAGAAGAGGAAGAGGAAGAGGAAGAGGAAGCGGAAGAGGAAGAAGAAGAAGAAGAGGAAGACGAAGAGGAAGAGGAAGAGGAAGAGGAAGAGGAAGAGGAAGAAGGAGAAGGGGAAGGAGGAGAAGGAGAAGGAGGAGAAGGAGAAGGAGAAGAAGAAGAGAATCAAACGTCAGAACAGCGTAATTATCCTGAGCGTGATGCAAAGATCAGTCAGAGGTTCCTGGTACCAAGCGTGAACTTGACATTGTGTTTACATTTAACAGATAACAGTGACCCAGAATTTAGACCAAACAATGCTTCCTTCTTTGTACAATCAACCACAGATGGCGGTATCTATCGTTTTCTCAATGAGCATAGGAGAAAAGCATCTTTTGTTGGTGACAGAACAGGATGAGTAAATGGAGTACGGTCATTTTTTTTAAATTTTTTTTTTGGGGGGGGGGTTCACAATGTTTTTACTTGGAGTACGTGCCATAGGGAAAGGCTGAGCATTATGCAGCGTTTAGAGTAAATAACAGCTCAACTAAGAAAAAAGCGTTGGATTTCTTACACCCAGTCGACAGATGCACGGTGAGGACAATTATGTTTTACTGTACATTGGCGTCCAAAGGGAACTTGAAAATGTAATCACCCAATCATCGTGTTAAAGCCTTGCACTACCCACTCATGCAGCATTCCAATTTAAAGTTAAATAAATCCTGCATCATCTGACACAATAATATTTCACTTATGTTCATAGATGCTCGAGATATGGTCACTTAAAATTGACCTTAAAAACTCAGGCTTGGCGAAAATGGGCGAAATCAAAGAAACGTAAAAGTGCGTTCGCCCGTGTACTGAGGTTCATCAACGTTGGTGGAATGGATATGTATTGAATATCAAATGAAAA
>NW_004797624.1:154903-157883 GCF_000002075.1 Aplysia californica | reverse complement strand
AAAGTATTATTGTCTCTGCAATGAACAGCATCTTCTGAAATACATTTTCAAACAAGTTAGAAAACAGATTACTTACAGATGCCATGCTGAACTTACACTTAACGTTGCATGTGTTCATTAGTATGATTGTTTTTTGTTTAGGAGCTCTTGGTCTTCTTGTAGAGCACAAACCTTTAAGCACATGGCTGTGTAAGTTCAATTTTGGACTAATCATCTGTCAGTGAGGAGCAGAGGCCATGAAACTGCCATTTTTGGGAGTGGTCTGGGACAGAATGAACAAAATCGTCCGCTTGTGAATCATCGGATGACTTGCTTTAGTTAACTATATCGCGCAAGTGTTGGAATGTCATGTCTCACCCTTATTTCCCTCATGGTGTTATTCAAGTAGGCATCTCCATTCATGGCAAATCATTTTTTTCATTGGGCCAATATTATCACGAGACTATTCTTAAAAAACTATATTATATCAAAGTTGGAGTGGTCACCACTAGATAGCCCGATATAAATCCTACAGATATGTGAACCCGATATAAATCCTACAGGTATGTGAAATCCCATGAAACAGCAGCTGAAGAAAACTGACGTTGCTCCCAATTCAGACCCTTGATTTGCAACTGTCTGTGACATCTGGGATGAAAAGACTGATCTTGCCCAAAATTTTGCAGAGTCGATGCCTTATGTGTTCGTGCACTATACAAAACCAATGGCTCCTACGCAAAATAACAATGAACACATTTAATGTTAAGTCTAAGTTTTGTGGTATTTGTGATTGCTTTGTCTTCTGCTTCGTTTGAAATTGAATCTATCGACATTAAATATTGTTTATAGCAGAGAAACAAATCCATTCATTGGATATGCAATGTTTGTCCATTCTATCAATATTGATTGTCCCCAATACACGTGCGAAGACAACGTTTCTGTGATTTCGCACAATTTTGCCAAGCCTGATTTTTAAGGTCAGGTTTGAGTGACCATATTACTATCTCGAGCATCTCTTAACATAGATGAAATATTATTGTGTCAGATGATGCAGAATTTATTTAGCTTTAAATTGATATGTTGTGTGAATGGGTAGTGCAAGGCTTTAACCCGATTATTGTGTGATTACATTATCAAGTTTCTTTTGGAACCCACTGTATAATACATGAGCGGGTGTGTTACACCCTGTTGTCGGTCAAAGGGATATAAATAGGTTGCCGTGAAAAGGGTTAATATGTAAAGCCCAGGTTACTCTCAGCGATAAATCGTATTACATTCTTCGTATTAGTAGAACTGTCAGATTTATCAAACTCCATATATTCGGTTTACACATTCCAATTCCCTTTCAATTAGGGGGAGAATCCTTCTTCTAGCGCCAGATGACTCCTCGCAACAATTTGCCTGCATGCTGTGTGTTGTTACTTAACAAACGTAAAAAAGAGGCCCACGAAGTTATTAGCTGCAAAATTGTAATGACACAAACTCTCCCTACGCCCTCTCTTAATAATTTGTTATTGTAGTCTGTGGACTTAATCGTCAACAGACATTCGAGGGGTCTGTAGGCCTCTACATCTCAATAAAGAGAATGGCAGTGTCTTTCTACCAAATCACAATACATTACACTGTACAGTGACTGTAGTGTACATCTATGGCAGTAGTAGATAGTAGAAATCTAGTGTGCAGTGTGTAGTCCTAGCAACTTTGACGTCAGAAGCACTTACAAGGCACTGGGTGACCTTGATACATAACTTTAGATTGAAAATAGACAATTGAAAAACAAAGTTTGCTCAAGTTTTAAAATATGGCATCAAATCAGGTTCCGCGTGAGCTACCTTGCTTATTTTGATACGCTGATTTCGAAATTCGAAAATGAAATCAGTTTTTAGCTGTGATGATTATTTTGAAAATTCTGCGCGCAAAGTTTAATCCCGCGCGGCGGCAAACTTCAAAGGAATTTTTGCGTCACAGCCTCCCACTTGTCACTTCACACGTGGGGAGGGGGGGAGGGGTGTCTATTATAAGATCAGTTAAAAATGATTGTGTCTGTCCTCTTTATGATAGGAAAATATTACACGAGGCCATCTTGATAGAATCTATAATATAAAATACTTCTTTTTGTGATCTTCTAAATCCAGCAAGAAAAACAGTCACCCGCGACTTATTATGTTAATTTAGACACGCTGGTTCCGAATTTGATATTATTTTTACGATTGGACATAGAAAATCTAGTTTTAAATGTTATGGAAAAATCTTTTGGGCGGGCCACGGGTGTATCGATACCATCATCAATACCATCTCGACGAGGCATTCGCTTAGGGCAGTCGCTGTTAACCGGACACATTTTTTTCCTATTTTTAAAAATAGAGTCGCTGTTCCCTGGTGCTCCGGGCTTAGAGGTTCCGACCTCTAAGATGGGATTCAACTGGATGGTTCTAGTGGTCAGGCTCTCAGACTCACAACCGTAAAGTCATGGGGAAAGGCACGTTACACGAATTTTCCTCACTTCAAATAATAATAATAATAAATAGCATTTGTATAGTGCATATCCCCGCTCAACAGCAGGCTCTATGTGCTTTACACTATATTATTACCCCAGCAGACCATAGAACACTCCGATACATTCTCAGCTTCACCCAGGTGGGAATAGGTACCCAGCTATAGACAATGAAAGATCTTTTCAGTTTGTTAGTGTTTGCGCGCTTAATCAGCTGCTTGCACTGTATGCTTCCAGAAAAGCTGAGAATGTTTCTGAGTGTATTGTCTATGGTCTGCTAGGGTAATAATATAGTGTAAATCGTATAGAGCCTGCTGTAGAACAGGATTATGCGCCATACAATTAATGCTTTTTTATTATGATTATTATTATTATTAGTCATGGAAACTGTAGACCAGGACACAAATACATAGAGAGCTCTTGATGGCGGCCTATGCTGCAGTTCGAGGGGAGGAAAGCTGATGACGATGAAGATTTTTTATAAGATAAGATAAAATAATACTTTAT